>NW_022589725.1:19087780-19227669 GCF_004348235.1 Phoca vitulina | reverse complement strand
GCTGTGAATTGTGCAAGACTGTTGAATCTCAGATCTGTACCTCTGAAACAAATAATGCAATATATGTTAAGAAAGAAAAAAAGAAGAAGAAGAATGTAGCAGGAGGGGAAGAATGAAGGGGGGGAAATCGGAGGGGGAGAAGAACCATGAGAGACGATGGACTCTGAAAAACAAACTGAGGGTTCTAGAGGAGAGGGGGGTGGGAGGATGGGTTAGCCTGGTGATGGGTATTGAGGAGGGCATGTTCTGCATAGAGCACTGGGTGTTATGCACAAACAATGAATCATGGAACACTATATCTAA
This sequence comes from Phoca vitulina, assembly GCF_004348235.1. Taxonomy (NCBI): domain Eukaryota; kingdom Metazoa; phylum Chordata; class Mammalia; order Carnivora; family Phocidae; genus Phoca; species Phoca vitulina. The sequence continues at coordinate 19,227,366 of NW_022589725.1, read as the reverse complement.
AACTAATGATGTAATGTATGGGGATTAACATAACAATAAAAAATAAATAAAAACATAAAAATAAAAATAAATAAATAAATAAATAAAACTGTTCAAAAAAATTTAAAAAAAAAGAATTTGCTGCAAAGTCATTATAAGTATCTTTTAAATTTTATGTTTATGAAATTATTTTAAATGGCAAAATTGTTTTCTCAAATGAATGTTTTCTCAGATACACAATGAATAAACCAACTAATTATCGTTCAGCATTTTCATGTTTTCTAATCCAAATTTTTGCTTGCTATAAACATGATGCTTTCTGAGATCTAAGACTCTGTATATTGAGACAATTCCATGAGCATAGTTCATACAAATATAGTCCAATAAGATTTGCTGAATGGGTAAAAGAAGTATTAAATAAATACAATGAAAAATTCTGTTTCTCCTAAATATTTATTTCCTTAGGATAAAGCCCTAAAGGCATGGGGATTAAGGCTCGATATCTCCTCTGTCAAGATGGATGCTCTCTCAAATTATAGAAGCCCACAGCTTCCTTAAGCTAACCCTCATCAATATTGGATCTCATCTTTTTTTTTTTAAGATTTTTATTTATTTGAGAGAGTGAGTGAGTGAGCAAGAGAGAGAGTGAGCGACAGAGAGCAAGCAAGCACGAGCGGGGGTTGGAGCAGAGGGAAAGGGAGAAGCAGACTCCCCACTGAGCAGGGAGCCCAATGCAGGGCTAGATCCCAGGACTCCGGGATCATGACCTGAGCAGAAGGCAGATGTTTAACCCACTGAGCCACCCAGGTGCCCCTACTGGATGTCATCTTTATGTGTGTGTGTACAACAATATATATATATAGCCATATATATGTATACAGCAACATATATATCCATTTTATGTATATATTACACATACATGTTTATACACGCACACATATACATATATATACTGTTAGCTTGTAATGTGATAACCGATATCTCAATTTTGTTATAATTGTTCAAATTAAGACAACTGGAGGGACGCCTGGGTGGCTGTCAGCTAAGTGTCTGCCTTTGGCTCAGGTCATGATCCCAGAGTCCAGAGATCAAGTCCCACATCTGGCTCCTTGCTCAGCGGGGAGCCTGCTTCTCCCTCTGCCTTCTGCTCCCCTTGCTTGTGCTCTCTCTCTCTCTGATAAATAAATAAAATCTTAAAAAAAATTAAGACAACTGGAAAATTACAAAAGATAATATAACAAATGCTGTTTATCTGCCATCCCAAAATGAACAAAATTGGGTCGCATGTGCTTTAGACATTTTTTTTTTTTTAAAGATTTTATTTATTTATTTGACAGAGAGAGACACAGAGAGAGAGGGAACACAAGCAGGGGGAGTGGGAGAGGGAGAAGCAGGCTCCCGGCAGAGCAGGGAGCCCGATGCGGGGCTCGACCCCAGGGTCCTGGGATCATGACCTGAGCCGAAGGCAGACGCTCAACGACTGAGCCACCCAGGCGCCCTGCTTTAGACATTTTTAAAATAAAACACTGCATTCAAAAATGAAGTCCTACATACTCTGTCAATCCACTCTCCCTCCTTCCCAGGTATAAGCATTGTTGTAATTAGTATGTGTTTGATGTATGTTTTTCTATTTTTACCTCATGGATATGAATTTAAAATCATACACTATGTTTATTTTCAATTTTTATATAATGGTTTCTATGTTGCAACAGCTTTTAAAAATCTCAACATTGTGGGGCACCTGGGTGGGTCAGTCAGTTGAGCATCCAACTCTTGATTTTGGCTCAGGCTGTGATCTCACGGGTCATGAGATCGAGCTCAATGTCCGCCTCCACTCTGGGCATGGAGCCTGCTTGGGATTTTCTCTCTCTCTCTCCTTTTCTCTCTGCCCTTTCCTCCACTATCTCTCTCTTTCTAAAAATATTTTTTTTTAAAATCTCAACATTGCTTTTCTCTCTTCCATGCTATATAACAGTTTTCACATGACTGTACAATTTACTTATTTTAAAGTTTTTTTGATTATAAAGTAATAATAGACTTATTTTCATAATTTGACTTTCTTCTAAGCTATCCACGGCCCATAATTATCTTCTGACATTTACTATTATCAGTAAGGTGCCTAAGACCACCCTGAGTTTTATAATTTTATCAGTTGTCCTCTTTCCATGTCTGGATGCTTTCAGAATTCTTTAAAGTCCTTTCACCTTTGCTAAGATGAGACAAAGTGTGGGCCCTCTTTGCAATGATTTTGCCCAAAAACATGATTGTTGTTCATGATAAGGAAAATGATGATTTCTAGAATTCTGCAAACCCCCATCTGCAACTCATATCCCTTTGATTAACGCTTCTGGTCTATCTCCCCCAGTGGCCCATTTAGGTAATCCTATCTTCCAGAAGACATCCATGTATGTATGTATGTATCTATCTATCTATCTATCTATCTATCTCTTTCTTTCCGTCCTTCCTTCAAGATTTATTTATTTATTTAGAGAGAGAGAGGGAAGGAGGGAAGGAGCGGGGTGGGGGGGACGAGGGGAGCAGAGGGAGAGAAACTTAAGCAGACTTCCTGAGAGTGGAGCCTGATGCAGGGCTGGATCCCATGACCCCAAGACCACGACCCCCAGATCACAACCCAAGCTAAAACCAAGAGTTGGACACTTAACCAACTGCACCACCTAGGCACTCCCAGAAGACATCTTTATATTCACTATTCTTATTGATCCACTTGTTTTCTCATCATTTTCATTTTGTGTCTTTTTCCTCTAACTTCTAAAGGAGCTTCAGGAATTTATTTATTTGCTAGTTCAGAGATCATTCTTTTTTTTTTTACTCTTTTTTTTATTACGTTCAATTAGCCAACATATAGTACATCATTAGTTTTTGATGTAGTGTTCAATGATTCATTAGTTGGGTATAACACCCAGTGCTCATCACCACACATGCCTTCCTTAATACCCATCACCCAGTTACCCCATTCCCCCACCCCCCTCCCCTCTGTAACCCTCAGTTTGCTTCCCGGAATCCAAAGTCTCTCATGGTTTGTCTCTCTCAGAAATCATTCTTAACACCACTTGTATTGCACAAGTTAACGTTTGTTTCTGATGTTGAAGTTTTTTGTATGTTTGTTTTGATTTGTTAATCCTACTTTATATTACCTCCTTTTCCTTGTACCAGTTGCCTTTTCATAATCAGGCTATGTGCCAGCTTTGTGGAAATAATGTCTTCTTAGATTCTGTGGAGGATGCAAAGTTCCTGAAATTTTCTTCTGTACATGCAGGAGATCATTTTCAGAGGTTTGCACTACTTCTGAATCTTCTAGATCCTATCCTATTTCCATTACTCTAAAATGTAGTTTAGTCTTAGTTTCATCACTGAAAATATGAGACCATTTAAAAATTAACTAAAGCAATAAGGGCCAGAGATCATATAATACTAGTTCCATTTAACTTAATAAATATTTGCCAGATACTCCCAATATTTCAGGGACTATACCACATACTTGTAATGCAAAGATTAAAAAAGAAATTTCCCTGAACTTGAAGAATTTACAACATAGTGAACAAGATAACTGAGAAATGACTCATGATGCTAGTCAGATTAACAGGAACACTTTGTTAGAAGCAAAACAGAAACCGCTTCTCAATAGATTTGGGGAAGTTTTCATAGATGAAATATTATTTATTTGGGCTATAAAATAATATGCATCCTAACAAACAGAAGAGGATTCTTCTGAAGATCATTTGAATAAAAGATTGGTATTTTATCGACAGATGAATGGATAAAGAAGATGTGGTATATATACAATGGAATATTATGCAGCCATCAAAAGGAATGAGATCTTGCCATTTGCAACGACGTGGATGGAACTGGAGGGTATTATGCTGAGCGAAATAAGTCAAACAGAGAAAGACATGTATCATATGACCTCACTGATATGAGGAATTCTTAATCTCAGGAAACAAACTGAGGGTTGCTGGAGTGGGGGGTGGGGTGGAAGGGATGGGGTGACTGGGTGATAGACACTGGCGAGGGTATGTGCTCTGGTAAGCGCTGTGAATTGTGCAAGACTGTTGAATCTCAGATCTGTACCTCTGAAACAAATAATGCAATATATGTTAAGAAAAAAAAAAAGAAGAAGATAGCAGGAGGGGAAGAATGAAGGGGGGGAAATCGGAGGGGTAGACGAACCATGAGAGATGATGGACTCTGAAAAACAAACTGAGGGTTCTAGAGGGGAGGGGGGTGGGAGGATGGGTTAGCCTGGTGATGGGTACTGAGGAGGGCACGTTCTGCATGGAGCACTGGGTGTTATGCACAAACAATGAATCATGGAACACTACATCTAAAACTAATGATGTAATGTATGGGGATTAACATAACAATAAAAAAATTTTAAAAAAATATTGGTATTTTGAAATTTGACAAAAATGTAGTTTTATATATATATGCATATATATATTCATAACTATGTATTCAAAACTATATAAACATAAAAATTTGCTTATCTTTCTGTATCTGGAAACATGGGACTTTATGCCTTATCATAATTTACATTACACAAAATATGTGATTCAGCTGAAAACCTCATGCCTCCAGTTCTTTAAAGTTCTTGATTATCCAGCCCTAAATATTTCAAATTTCAGCCACATTTTACCATGTACACCTGCACATTTCAACAGCCCTTCTGGAAACAAAAATATTTTTAATCTTCTGGTCCTGAGTCACTCTTTTACACACTCTGGCTGCAGTTTTTATTTCTGCAATCATTTGGACCATTTTGTGAGTCAACCAAGCAGTCCCTCTACACTTGAAGTTTTAGTTGTGTAACATGAAAAAGCAGGAAGCCATGAAATTAAAATTTACTGACAGGAAGAGTCCTCACTCCATTGATTTAAGCATATGATGTACAACAATTTCTTAGGTGAACTTTTCTTGCTCCATAAGTACCAAGTCCTATATTCACACAACCATCCAATGTTATCAGAATCATTAGAAATCATCTACAAATACCCTAAAATCTGGAGAGAAGAAGCGACTTCCTCAAAGCCACCCACCTGATTGGAGGCAGACAGGGAAAAAGAAATTACTTTTCTCAAATCTATATTCCATATATTTCATTTAACTCATCTACCTATTATAGTCTACTGTTTCTTCAAATGCCAGAATTTGATACCGAGGATCTGAGGACTAGCTAATGTCAAATACTGTAACCATCAGCCAAGGATGACTCAAGGAGAATGAAAATTCAATGTGCATACAGATCATGTAGAGATTTTGTAAAATACAGATTCTGAGTCAAGAAGTCTGGGGTAGGGACTGAGATTCTGCCTTTCTAATAAGCTCCCAGGAGGTGATGTCAATGCTGTAAGTCTGCAATTTGCTTATTAGCAAGGAACCAGCCGACCTTTCAGGAATACCTGTACGCCAGAGTAGTATGTTGCTGGTCATTAACAGATAGTCTGGGAACAGTATTTGGGATGAGAAGAGAGACTATAATAAAAAACATGGGAGGTAAATGGAGCAGGGCACTCAGGGAGAACAGAAGTGAATGCAAAACCTTCACACTGGTTTTGGATTTACATTTATACATCTGAAAAAGAAGGGTTGATTTACTACTATTCTCCAAAATCTACATACCAATCCCCTCATAAGAAATCTATTGGGAGGCACTGGTTTTAAGTCTATTTCCCAATAAGCATTTCAGTAACAAATCCTTCATGGTGTTAGGGTTTTCTCACAAAAATAACCCCTGCCCTGCTTCTCTCTAAGGCCATTTCTTCGACACCTCTTCCCTGCCTCCTAATGTACCCAGGGCATGCACAGAATGAAGAGATTATTAGGGTACCATCGACCCTATTACTGAACTGCCCCAGGTGTGAGAGAAAGATAGAAATCACTCAACTTCAAGAACAGAAGGTCCACCACCAAGAGTACCAAAGATAAAACCTGAGAGAATCAGAACTGGCTTAAGACGGACTAATTATCTTTCCCCTTACCAACCAGCTTATCTTGGTCCATTGAGGAATTTATCTTCATTCTGTCTCTTGTATCTCTCGTATTTAGCTTGTTTGAGTAGGAAATGAACTGCTCCAGTTTCACGGGGCTGAGTGTTTAACCTGAATAGAACCACATGGACTAAATTGCAAATACTGAAATGCTGACGGTGACTCCAAACAGGAGATTCCTGAGTCCTGCTCTTGTAGCTAAAGGCAGAAATACTATTGATATCAAGTCAGCTGATTTAAAGATATCAAGGAAATCAGGCAATGTGCTTATAAGAAACTTTAATGACCCTTGCTTCATTTATTAATGTGTTGCTTTCTTGGGAATTTAGGTTTTGGAGGGAAGTTCTTTCTGTGTTGGTTGTGGACACACACATCCCTACAGATTCAGGCCATAGGGCAAGAGGAAAAGGGCATTTCTGACAAAGAACAGAGATACCAACTTGTGTTTTTGCCCCCACACAAGAGAGACTGTTTTGAAAGAGTGTGGTCCCATCTATCCCACCAGTGTAAAAGTTCCCGAAGCTCAAAGTTGTCCTCAAGATGCATACCCTAATGCAAAGACAAGAACACTTGTGTTCTTCACCAGGGTAGCTAAAGATAACAGGACAGAGAACTTGTGTATTGAAGCCACATGGGAGGCAAAAGGGCACTTTCTCTTCCTCATGGGAAAAAGAACAATTGCTCTGTGGGTAGAAGGCAGAGGAGTCAACGGCTTAATGGATTGTTCAATTGTATCCCCAGAGTATAATCAACTACATTGATTGATTATGGTCAGACAACTAGAAACCAAAATAATCCTTGTAAAAACAAGGGGCATATGTTACTTGTACTACAAGACACAGGCAACTGGTAGGGCTCAAAAGACAGAGTTATCCAACCCAGGAATAGCAGCTATCTGATTCATTTCCCTGTATTCCTAAAAGGTCCCCTCCTTTTCTGTAGACAAAAGAGCAAAATGGAGGATTCTGCTTCCATGTCAGAGAAGGATACGTGATTTCATCTGATGACTAAAGATGACCAACCTAAACAATCCTTTTTTAGGCCCCTGTGAAAACTAATTACCTTTTCTCCTTTCCATGAGCCACCCCCCGACCTGCCCGGGCAAGGGAGACCTAACAACCTCCCAAGCAGGTTAGTACAAGGCAGAGTCCCACCATCCTTTCTGCCCCCTACATAGGAGCCTCTTCCTCTCAATGACCCTTCTTCTGAACTCTTGTTCTAATAGTTAACACCTACTGTACATTACACCTCGTTTCCAAAGTCTGGTGATAGGTTTCAAAGAACAAAATCACACTCCAATTTCAAAACAGAGTGGTTTTTAATTACATCAGTATTCTGGATCAGAGTCTCAGAATTCCGGAGATAGGCCAATTTCTTTCATTTCACTGTTAAGGAAGCTGAGGTCCCACAAAGTTAGATGACTTGCTTAAAACCCTATAATCCTAATAATAAAAGTAGTAATTAATATTCACTATGTGTTTACTATGTCACTGGCACTGTTCTTCCCACTTTTGTCACGATTACCTCATCCCCCATAACAACCATTTATTGAGGCACTGTTATTATGTCCATTTTGCAGGTGTAAAAAACCGGAGCACAGAGAGCTTATGTAACATGCTCAAGGTACTCCAGCAGGGAAGAATGGAATCAGAACTGAAACCTGGACAGTCTGAAACCAGATCAGAGCCCTGATTATAATCTGAACTGTAGCAGCAGAGCTAGGACTGGAAATGAACTCTACCTCTGTTCAGTCTGCCGTGCATCTACCATGTCCCACCCCAGATCACTTAGCTCAGCTCAAATAAGAACATTTCTGTTAGGAGCTGAAGAGACCTGAGATCTCATTAACCTCTCTAGTACTTCTCTCAAATGGCCTCAGGGGTACCCATAAGTATTATTTTATTTCTGGCTCATAAACTTTCCACCAGGACAGGACACCACATCGCTGAGGTCGTTAAATCTTTATAATAACAATATTATGCTAATGGAAATTATTAGTCTATTCCTCGTCCCCCAAAAACCATCTGGTAGGTTTACCTGGCAATTACTTTGAGATGTCATGGTGCATCTTAAAGCATAAAGAATATAGGGATTCATAACTTTCTCTGAGCAATGGAGTTTTCCATGTGGTAACAAGCTGGCATGGCTGGACTATTGGATTTAGACATAAACAGGATACTGGAAAAGACTTGGGGAGAGCACACGGCAGCTCTCAGATTAGAATTCAGGTGGTAGAGGAGAGAGCATAGGTATTTCCAAGCCCAAGCTTTCTACTGAGAGAATTTGTTGCCAATATTTTGATTGCATTATGAATTTCTTTTTAAAATGGTTTGTTCTTTAATATCAAATAATAAAATGCAGGTATTAGGGCCAATTTAAGTAATTTAGAATAATTAGAGTCTTAAGTAGGTAGCACATGTTCTGAGCAGAACAATCTCTCTCCAAACAACAGTGATGTCAGAGGTTTTGGGTTTGGGTCTGTTTTCTCTCTCTCCTCCCTGTGGCTCAAACGCGTGGCATAGTTTCCCTTCCTGGAGCCCAGTTACCCAGTAACTCTTGAAATGGCTGGATAAACGTTGGCCGCCGTGCACATTCAACCTTGAAAGCACAACAATCTGGGATTTTAATTCAAACAAATGTGAAAATGGATTATAAATAGGATCCAGCTGCATTTCTAATAGTGAAGAGAAAAAAAGTAGCTGAGACCAAAAAGTAAGAAAAAGGAAAATGAAAGCACCTTGCCTCTCTTTTCCTTATGGCCTTTCCCCATGCTACAATCATTGCCTGTTGAAAGAGGCCTCAAAACGTCTAAAATGTTTTAATTATATTTAATTAAGTTGTCATTTGTTACTTGGCTTCCTGAAAGTTCTGCCTAATTTAACCAGGCTCCCTTTTCAGATCTATACATTTACCTACAGTCCAGCATTTGGTAAAGGAAAAAAATGGTTCGCAGAAGCTGCCTTCCTGGAGACTTCCCATCCTGCTGCCAACACTGCACTTTATATATTATTAGTACAGATTGGCCAGCACATCCCATGGCTTCTACAGTGATGTTGACAAAGATGACCCCTCCCTGACCCCCAATAATCCTTTTCTCTTTCCCACAGCAGTTTTCATATAAGTCAATATTTGAATTTGGAAAAATTGTGAGCAATTCATCTCAAATCATTAGCACCCCACAAAATGGAATAATGTTACCTACAGCCTGGATCAGTGGGGGAAATCCAACCCTTTCAGTTCAAAATTCGTATTACCGTCACTGACTATTTCTTCAATGTCAACCTCTACCAGATGATTTAATTAAGCCCATTTTATCCCCTATAGGCCCACCGTGTATGATCATGCAAGTTATGTGTTGCACAGCCATAGAGGGCACCATCATGGCATGATCACTCGTTTGTATTTTTATTAGTATGATGATTTTCTGGCAGATGGCAGTACAAGGTCTTGAGGAAAGGGCCCCAATTTATAATTCATGCATTTGGCCCAGGGCAGTGCTGACCAGTAAGACTTCTCACTGGACTGAATTTTAATCAAAGAATAGGCCATAATGTAATTTAAGATTTTTCACTCCTCTCTTAAGAATTATGTCCATTTTTTTCAAATGAAAACACTATTAATAAATCCCAGTATATAGTCATAGGAAACATCAGGAATTTTCATACTGACCTATGCCTGCATCTAAAAAATAAAAACAAAACCAAAAAACCTTTCACCTCAGAATTAAATAATTAATTGTGAAAGAATTAATTACATGTGTCCAGTGCTCAACAGATTACATATCTCCTCTTTTTGTTCCTTTGACTTGGTATAAAAATCTCTGCTCCTCCCCTATTTGCTCACAAGAATCAACAATACAGGTCAGACAATGAATTTGCCTACAATGGCAAATGCTTTCCGAACATTTCAGCAAACAGTCCTTAAGTTTGTCTCTGCTCTTCCAAGAACTATTTGTTTTACCTGCAAACATTTCCAATGTGAAAATGTTTATCCCATTCATTGTGGAGAAGCAATTATTTGTTTGAGAGGAAGCTTAGCTAGATAGCAGACAATTTTGCAAACATGCCCACAGATCAACTGTGACTCAAAAGCCTCCTGTTCTTCATTCTCATCTCCTTGAAATGTTTCTGTCTGGGGTTTTAGCAAATATTCTTGTAGGGTTTCTAAAATGCATTTATACATCTTGTGCACAGGCAGGATTGTCCAATGCTTTTCCAAAAACATGTGTGTGGCCTACAAAATCACCAATCCTTAGGAATCAACTAAAAAAGCACAACCAAAGTCCATGTATGTGGCATTGAGAACCTACCAAGATCCCCAAGGTATCTGTAATAAAAGGCACCCCCCAGCTTTGTTGTCAAAAGGAAATAAATCAGGAGAAAGAAAAATGAAGACAAAGACCAAAAAAGTAGGAGAAAGGGCCAAGGACATCGGTAGGTAAGTTTCTTATATGTTAAATATAGGGTTGGTTTTTAAAGAAGGATAGTTAAAAGATGTCAATATTGCCATGACAGAAAATCAAAGCTCATTTCTTCCTATTAAATTTATCTGTTAAATGTATTACTAAATTTAATTTTCTTAATGTTTCTTCTAATAAAGACTAAGATGAAGGTGAGGAGAAAGAAAGAGGAAGAAAGAGATAGGAAGGAAGGAATAAAGGAAGGGAAAGGAGGAAGAGAGGAGAAAAAAAAGCTGAAGTTAAGTCTGAATAAAAGTTCTGGAGAATTCTGAATCAAAGCCATACAAGGGGTACCTATGTGGTACAGTCAATTAAGTGTCCAACTCTTGATTTTGGCTCAGGTTGTGATCTCAGGGTTGTGAGATCAAGTCCCACATCGGTCTCTGCTCAGCGCACAGTCTGCTTGGGATCTCTCTCCTTCTCCCTCTGCCCCTCCCCCTGCCCCCACACTCGCTTGCTCATGTGCTCTCTAAAATAAATAAATAAATCTTTTTTTTTTTTTTTTAAAGAAGCCATACAAAAAGCAGTTTGGCTCATCAGTCTCACTTCTAGTAACTTATTCTATAGAAACAGGAATATACGTAAAAGACACAAAATACATATAATAATGTTTCCTGTGTCATTGTTTGTAACGTGACTAACCAGAAACAACATGGATGTCTAACTAGAGGGGTTTGTTAACTGAACTGTGCTGTAAGGCCCTGCTGACTCCTCCTCCCTCATTGTAGCTACTCTTTGCCCAGTAACTTCCATCCACCTAACTGGCCTACTTTAGAACCTTCACAACTCCCAAGTACCTCTTCCTCCAATGCTCTGCCCCATAACTTTGAATAGCCATTCCTTCTCATCCTTCCACTCTCAGCTTCATGTTTCCTTATGCCTTCCCCATTAATTATCCAACTCAGCATACAGTACACTCACTTCACAATATTTTTGCACATGGTAATTGCATATTTGTGCTTTTGAGTGTCTATTGCCCAATTCTACCCAATAGCTAACACCTTCATGATGACCAGGACCATAACCACTAGAATGTGTCTTGTGTCCATACTATTACCTGTCCCATAGAAACGGCTCAGAAAATGTTTATTGAAAGAATAAATCTACAAAACAAGAATATTAAACATGATATTGCCATTATAGGAACTACATAAACATGAATAGCAATTAAATATGATATTGTAGATTACTGAAGACCACAGAAATAACAGAGAAAAACAAGGCAAACTGCTAACTGTAATACTGTGCAAACTTAAATTAAGAAAATTCCGCTGTATACATTCCTGAATTTTTCATATCTTCTACACTAATGATGTACAATTTTCAAAATCAAGGGGGAAAATTTTCAAATGTCTCTTATTTAATTCTAGAATCTACTTCTATACTCCCTATTTCCAAGGTCCTAAATGGTATGAGGGTCTTATTAGGATAGACTCTCAGCTGATCTATACAAATGTCTCTATTGAAGATTTTAATCTCTGTATCAGTTATCTGTTGCTGTATAACAAAATATCTCAAATGTAGTAGCAGAAAACAACCTTTCCCAGTTCTGAGAGTTAACTATTCTCAGTAAGAAGTTCTTACTCAGGGTTTCTCATGTTGTTGCAGTCAGATGGTGGCTGGTGCTGGACTTATCCCCAAGATCCCTCACTTGCATGTCTGGCAGCTGATGCTGGCTATCAACTGCAAGTTATTGGCCAGAAATCTACACATGGCCTCTCCATGTGTCCTGGGCTTCCTCACAGTATGGCAGCTGGAATTCAAGAGCAAGCATCCTACTGGAACTAGGAGAAAGTTCCACCATCTTTTATGATATAGCCTTAGAAATCACCAATCATCACCTCTGCCACAGTCACATACTCACAGATTCAAGGGGGGAAACCTAGAACAGCTCAATGGGAAGAGTACTGAATTCACACTGTAAGAACAGTATGTAGAACAGGAGATATTACAGTGCTGTATTTGGAAATATAATCAACCACAATCTCTGTAGACTCTAATTTATAATTCCCTCTACTATACTAAATCCTCAAAATATATATAAAAATACAGTTAAACATTTTTAAATAAGCTGGTATTTTTATGTCATATATCAATAAACACTGTTGATGACCATTAGATAGCAGAAGTAGAAATGAGTTAGCTGTCTGGAGTTCTGAATTTTCATTTGAGGACCATCATTAGATAATCATGCATCTTTCACCCTCAGTTTTACAATTTGACTGCCAAATAATCAGCTTGCTCTTTCAATAGCACAGGACAGTTTTGAGAATGGAAAGAATGGAGAAAACTTAACATTTCCAAAAATGAGTTCTTCAAAATGCTAGTTTTAGGGATGTTACAGGTGTTGTGTTGTTAAAAAAAATGAGGAAATTATGGGTTGGCTCATTTAATGTCCTGCAGTAGATTAGAAATCTACAAAGACGGTATGAGTATTCAGAAGATCAAACAAATAACGGAAGTTTCAGCCTTCCTGCACTCCTTTGAACAGGGAATCTTTTTTTTTTTTTTTTGGATACAGTATTTTACAGAATTCCTTAGTCTGTAGAAATTCAGTTGGATAATACCAAAGTATAATAATGTATGACAAGTTGTTACTTAAAATGCTGTGATATGTTGTTTCCATTAATTTGCTCAGTTCCTCTTCTGTGACAAGTGAGCAAAGTATGTGAACATAGACACAGTGTATGTCCTTCTGAGTTTTAATTTTTTATCTGTCAAATGGGGAGAATAACAACCACCTTGAGTATATGATATAAAGGTGAACATCAATATATTTAATATACCCAGAATAATATCTGAAGCAAAATAAGTCCTCAATTGGTGATAATTATTTATATATAAGGAAAATAAGATTTTGTCTCTGACCTTGGAAAGCTAACATACTACTAAATAAATGTTACATAAATATATTAATCAAATGGTCTATCACTTATTTCCCTCTTAAGCACACCATAATGAGTGATATTCATTAGTCATTTTTTTAAATGAAGAGAATACTAGAAAAATTCTGTCTGATAGTCTAGAAAAATGTTAATAAAAGGTTTTGGCTTGTCTTGGGCTCTTGGTGGAAATCATGTCTCAACATGGTGTTAAAACCATAATAAGTGGAAAATTTAAATTTATATCCTAGACAAATTGTTAGAATCCTAATCCATGGTATTGGTTCAAACCACAAAGCTGCCAGGCCCTGGCTGAAACAGAGATACATCCATGATCCATGGTCTTTCTCAAAGATGAACTCACAATTAAAAATTATAAGAGAACATTCACCATTAATTGGGAATCACTGAAAATATGAAATGGAACAATCAGCATCCTAAAAAGGACAAATTGTAAAGCAATCTAAAAGTCTACAAAATAAATGTTACATATATTCATATGTTTTTGACAAGAGACACTCCAAAAGGTATTGCTAGTTTTCATCAACTTTACTATTATTCTTAATCATTTATTTTTCAATCTGGCATATCTAGTTAATTATAGATAGAATTACCAAAATCTACTTAGTAAAACACTAGAATTTGAATGAATTCAATACTCAACACAGGCCCCCTTTTTTAACTCATTACATCACAATTCTTAGATACATAAAGAAGGTATATTGGGGCTCAATCTATTTCTTGTCACTCTCTTTCTTTTTCCTCTTTCTATCCTCTCGTGGTCACAAACCAACAGGATTATCTACCAGGACCTCCTTAATTTACTTCCCTTTGAAGAGTTTTTTAATCCATTTGTGTATTCTAAATGAAAAATTTCATGAAGTTGTCCTTGAACAAATTTTGAAAAAAAATTTTAAATTCCAATCAAAATGGTTGGGGTGGGCTTGGGGGTAGGCAAAAACACAAGGAAAAGAAAAGAGATGAAAAGGGAGAAAAACCTGTCATGATCAGTTGATTTAGGAATGATCTATTAGCGATCTTTACCAAAGAGGTTCTCCATCTTTGATGCTTCTCTGCTATTCTCACATTCCTGTCCTTTTCCTTTTCTTTCCCCAGGTGTCCTTTGATTTTTACTTATTTAATTCAAGTACCAGTTACCTTTAGGAAAATCCCTCGTAATGACAAGTTTGCTCCTAATTCTCCTCCTACAGCTTATCTTGAAAAAGCCATAATCTAGTGATTCCAATCATTTCTTCAGTCATTCTTGAAATTCGCTGCATTGAAAACTTCAGTTAGGGACACCTGTGTGGCTCAGTCATTATGCGTCTGCCTTTGGCTCAGGTCATGATCCCAGGGTCCTCAGATGGAGCCCTGCATCAGGCTCCCTGCTCAGCAAGGAGCCTCCTTCTCCCTCTACATGTGCTCTCTGTCAAATAAATAAATAAAATTTTTAAAAAAAGAAAAGAGAACTTGCAGTTAGCACTCAGAAGTACTCTAGTGCCACGCTGGCTGAACACTGGTGTGCCCATCTCAAGCCTATCCTCTAATTCCATCTTCATAATGTCCTCCTCTGAGGAGACTGAGAGTGTGAGCATCTGCTTAAAAAACAAGAAAACTTGGAGGAGCAAGATGGCGGAGGAGTAGGAGACCTAAATTTCGTGTGATCCCCGGAATTCAGCTGGATAGTTATCATACCATTCAGAACCCCTACAAACTCAACAGGAGATAGAAGAAAAGAATAGCAGCAATTCTATCTAGAGAAAAGAGACCACTTTCTGGAAGGTAGGACGTGCGGAAAGGTGAATCCGAGGCGATATATGGGAAGACAGATTCTGGGGTCAGGGAGCCAGCGACTGGCAAGTGAGAGAGCACAAAATCTGGAACTTTTAGAAGTCTGCTCCACTGAGGGACGTTGCTCCACTGGCTAGGCTGGGGGTGGAACCCACGCTGGGACAGTGTGGTCTCAGGACCCTCGGGGTCACAGAAAGGCCGGGAGTGCCTGAGTGCGGCAGAGCTCCCAGGTATCGGAGCTAGGAGCAGAGACGGAGCCGAGGAGTGGGCTCTCAGCTCGGGGTTGCCATAAACCGTGATCCATGGCACAGTCGGGCCACTGTTCTTCCATCAGGGACCCAACAAGCAGCAGATCTGGGGAGACTCCCCTATCTCCCACAGGAGGAGCAGCATGGGAGCCTGCCACAGGAATCTGCTGGGTTTAGAAAGTCCAAACGGGGTCATGTGCCAGAGACAGAAATGCTCGGTCACAGGCCAGGTGAGCCCGGAGTGCAGCCGGAGACCAGGGAGACAGGAGTGATTGAGACTGCTTTTCTCTGGGGGCGCACTGAGGAGTGGGGCCCTGACTTCTAGGCTCCTCCGGGGCCAGAGATTGGGAGGCCGCCATTTTCACTCTCATCCTCCAAATCTGTACAGAAGGCTTACAGGGAACAAAAGCTACCAAGAGCAAACCTGAGCAGATTACATAGGCCGGCCCCAGGCAAGGGTGGTGCAATTCCGCATTGGGCAAAGAGATTTGAGGATCACAGCAACAGGCCCCTCCCCCAGAAGATCAGCAAGAACAGCCAGCCAAGACCAAGTTTACTGATCAATGAGAACTGCAGAACTCCAGGGCTAAAGGGATACAGCACTAGAATTCATGGTTTTTTTCCCATGATTCTTTAGTCATTCAAAGTTCATTTTTAAAATTTTCTTTATTTTTTTCTTTTTCTATTTTTTTTAGTTGAATTTTTCTTCATTCCTTTTTCAACCGGCATCTTATCAATTCCATTTTTAAAATCTTTTTTAATTTTCATTTTTACAGTCATATTCTATCCCTTCATTGTATTTAATCTTACTGTTTTATATATATAAGTTTTTCTTTCTTTAAAATTTTGGGATACAGTTTCTTCTAACAGACCAAAATATACACTAAATCTAGTGTATGACTTTGTCCTAGTCTCCTGCCTAATCACATTCTCTACTTTTTTTGTTTAATTTTTTTCGTTCTTTTTTCAACCAACTTCTTACCAATTCCTTTTTTAAAAACTTTTATAATTTTCATCTTTACAGTCATATTCCATCCCTTCATCGTATTTACCCTTATTTTTGCATATATGTAAGTTTTTCTTTCTTTAAAATTTTGGGAAGCAATTTCTCCTAACAGACCAAAATACACCCAAAATCTAGTGTGTGGCTCTGTGCTATTCACCAGCCAGATCATATACTTTTTTTTTTCCTTTCTTTTCTCCCTGGTTTCAGGTCTCTTCTGATTTGTTTAGTGTATATTTTTCTGGGGTCGTTGTTACCCTTTTAGCATTTTGTTCTCTCATTCATCTATTCTTCTCTAGACAAATGACAAGACAGAAAAACTCACCTCGAAAAAAAGAACAAGAAGCAGTACCAACTGCCAGGGACCTAATCAATACGGACATTTGTAAGATGTCAAAACTAGAGTTCAGAATGACTATTATAAAGATACTAGCTGGGCTTGAAAAAAGCATAGAAGATAACAGAGAATCCCTTTCTGGAGAAATAAAAGAACTAAAATCTAACCAAGTTGAAATCAAAAAGGCTATTAATGAGGTGTAATAAAAAATGGAGGCTCTAACTGCTAGGATAAATGAGGCAGAAGGGAGAATCAGTGAGAATGAAGACCAAATGATGGAGAATAAAGAAGCTGAGAAAAAGAGAGATAAACAACTACTGGATCACGAGGGCAGAATTCGAGAGATAAGTGATACCGTAAGACAAAACAATATGAGTAATTGGGATCCCAGAAGAAGAAGAAAGAGAGAGAGGGGCAGAAGGTATATTGGAGCAAATTATAGTGGAGAACTTCCCTAATTTGAGGAAGGAAACAGGCATCAAAATCCAAGAGGCACAGAAATCCCCCTCAAAATCAATAAAAATCGGTCAACACCCTGACATCTAATAGTAAAACTCCCAAGTCTCAGGGACAAAGAGAAAATCCTGAAAGCAGCTTGGGACAAGAGGTCTGTAACCTACAACAGTAGAAACATTAGATTGGCAGCAGACCTATCCACAGAGACCTAGCAGGCCAGAAGGGACTGGCATGATATATTCAGAGCACGAAATGAGAAAAATTTGCAGCCAAGGATACTATATCCACCTAGGCTGTCACTGAAAATAGAAGGAGAGAGGAAAATCTTCCAGGAAAAACAAAAACTTAAAGAATTTGCAAACATGAAACCAGCCCTACAAGAAATCTTGAAAGGGGTCCTCTGAGCAAAGAAAGAGCCTAAAAGTAACATAGACCAGAAAGGAACACAGACAATATACAGTAACAATCACTTTACAGGCAATACAATGGCAATAAATTCATATCTTTCAATAGTTACCCTGAACGTAAATGGGCTAAATGCCCCAATCAAAAGACACAGGGCATGAGATTGGATAAAAAACAAGACCCATTGATATGCTGTCTACAAGAGACTCATTTTAGACCCAAAGACACCTCCAGATTGAAAGTGAGGGGGTGGAAAACCATTTACCATGCTAATGGACACCAAAAGAAAGCTGGGGTGGCAATCCTTATATCAGACAAATTAGATTTTAAGCCAAAGACTATAATAAGAGATGAGGAAGGACACTATATCCTACTTAAAGGGTCTATCCAACAAGAAGATCTAACAATTGTAAATATCTATGCCCCTAACATGGGAGCAGCCAATTTTATAAGCCAATTAATAACAAAATCAAAGAAACACATCGACAATAATACAATAATAGCAGGGGACTTTAACACCCCCCTCACTGAAATGAACATATCATCTAAGCAAAAGATCAACAAGGAAATAAAGGCTTTAAATGACACACTGGAGCAGATGGACTTCACAGATAGATTCAGAACATTCCATCCCAAAGCAACAGAATACACATTCTTCTCTAGTGCCCATGGAACATTCTCCAGAATGGATCACATCCTGGGTCACATATCAGGTCTCAGCCAGTACCAAAAGATCGGGATCATTCCGTGCATATTTTCAGACCACAGTGCTTTGAAACTAGAACTCAATCACAAGAGGAAAGTTGGAAAGAACTCAAATACATGGAGGCTAAAGAGCATCCTACTAAAGAATGAATGGGTCAACCAGGAAATTAAAGAAGAATTAAAAAAAATTCATGGAAACCAATGAAAATGAAAACACAACTGTTCAAAATCTTTGGGATGCAGAAAGGCTGTCCTAAGAGGCAAGTATATAGCAATACAAGCCTTTCTCAAGAAACAAGAAAGTTCTCAAATACACAACCTAAACCTACACCTCAAGGAGCTGGAGAAAAAACAGCAAATAAAGCCTAAACCCAGCAGGAGAAGAGAAATAATAAAGATCAGAGCAGAAATCAATGAAAAAGAAACCAAAAGAACACTAGAACAGATCAACAAAACTGGGAGCTGGTTCTTTGCAAGAATCAGTAAGATTGATAAACCCCTGGCCAGACTGATCAAAAAGAAAAGAGAAACGACCCAAATAAATAAAATCATGAATGAAAGAGGAGAGATCACAACCAACACCAAAGAAATACAAACAATTATAAGAACATATTATGAGCATCTATATGCCAGCAAATTAGATAATGTGGAACAAATGGATGCATTCCTAGAGACATATAAACTACCAAAACTGAACCAGGGAGAAATAGAAAACCTGAACAGACCCATAACCAGTAAGGAAATTGAAGCAGTAATGAAAAATCTAACAAACAAGGGCCCAGGGCCAGATGGCTTCCCAGGGGAATTCTACCAAACATTTAAAGAAGAATTAATACCTATTCTTCTGAAACTGTTCCAAAAAATAGAAATGGAAGGAAAACTTCCAAACTTGTTTTATGAGGCCAGCATTTCCTTGATCCCCAAACCAGACAAAGACCCCATCAAAAAGGAGAACTACAGACCAATATCCCTGATGAACATGGATGCAAAAATTCTCACCAAAATACTAGCCAATAGGATCCAACAGTATATTAAAGGAATATTCACCAGGACCAAGTGGGATTTATTCCTGGGCTGCAAGTTTGGTTCAACATCCGCAAATCAATGTGATACAATACATTAAGGAAAGACCAAGAACCATATGATCCTCTCGATAGATGCAGAAAAAGCCGTTGACAAAGTATAGCAACCTTTCTTGATTAAAACTCTTCAGAATGTAGGGATAGAGGGTACATACCTCAATATCATAAAAGCCATCTATGAAAAACCCATAGCGAATATCATTCTCAATGGGGAAAAACTGAGAGCTTTCCCCCAAAGGTCAGGAACATGGCAGGGATGTCCACTATCATCACTGCTATTCAACATAGTACTAAAAGTCCTAGCCTCAGCAATCAGACAACAAAAAGAAATAAAAATCAATCCGAATTGGCAAAGAAGAAGTGAGACTCTTTTTGCAGATGATAGGATACTTTATGTGGAAAACCCCAAAGACTCCACCCCAAAACTGCTAGAACTCATACAGGAATTCAGTAAAGTGGCAGGATATAAAAATCAATGCACAGAAATCAGTTGCATTTCTATACACCAAGACAGAAGGAAGAGAAATTAAGGAGTTGATCCCATTTACAATTGCACCCAAAACCATAAGAGACTAGTCAACTAGTCTTTGACAAAGCAGGAAAAGAATGTCCAATGGGAAAAAGTCTCTTCAACAAATGGTGTTGGGAAAATGGGACAGCCACATGCAGAAGAATGAAACTGGACCATTTCCTTACACCACACACAAAAATAGACTCAAAATGGATGAAAGACCTAAATGTGAGACAGGAGTCCATCAAAATCCTTAAGGAGAACACAGGCAGCAACCTCTTCGACCTCAGCCGCAGCAACTTCTTGCTGAAACATCGCCGAAGGCAAGGGAAGCAAGGGCAAAGATGATCTATTGGGACTTCATCAGGATAAAAAGCTTTTGCACAGCAAAAGAAAGTCAACAAAACCAAAAGACATCCGACAGAATGGGAGAAGATATTTACAAATGACAAATTAGATAAAGTGCTAGTATCCAAAATCTATAAAGAACTTATCAAACTCAGCACCCAAAGAACAAATAATCCAATCAAGAAATGGGCAGAACACATGAACAGACATTTCGGCAAAGAAGACATCCAGATGGCCAAGAGACACATGAAAAAGTACTCAACATCGCTCGGCATCAGGGAAATCCAAATCAAAACCTCAATGAGATACCACCTCACACCAGTCAGAATGGCTAAAATTAACAAGTCAGGAAATGACAGATGTTGGCGGGGATGTGGAGAAAGGGGAACCCTCCTACACTGTTGGTGGGAATGCAAGCTGGTGCAGCCACTCTGGAAAACAGTATGGAGGTTCCTCAAAAAGTTAAAAATAGAGCTACCCTATCACCCAGTAACTGCACTACTGGGTATTTACCCCAAAGATACAAATGTGGTGATCCAAAGGGGTACATGCACCCCAATGTTTATAGCAGCAATGTCCACAATAGCCAAACTATGGAAAGAGTCAAACTGTCAATCAACAGATGAATGGATAAAGAAGAGATGGTATACACACACACACACACACACACACACACACACACACACAAATGGAATATTATACAGCCATCAAAAAATGAAATCTTGCCATTTGCAACGACGTGGATGGAACTAGAGGGTATTATGCTAAGTGAAATAAGTCAATCAGAGAAAGACAAATATCATATGATCTCACTGATATGAGGAATTTGAGGAACAAGACAGAGGATCATAGGGGAAGGGAGGGAAAAATGAAAGAAGATGAAACCAGAGAGGGAGAAAAACCGTAAGAGACTTTTTTTTTTAAGATTTTATTTATTTATTTGACAGACAGACACAGTGAGAGAGGGAACACAAGCAGGGGATGTGGCAGAGGGAGAAGCAGGCTTCCTGCGGAGCAGGACCTGAGCCGAAGGCAGATGCTTAACGACTGAGCCACCCAGTCGCCTCACCATAAGAGACTCTTAATCTCAGGAAACAAACTGAGGGTTGTTGGAGTGGAGAGGAGTGGAGAGGAGTGGAGAGGAGTGGGAGGGATGGGGTGGCTGGGTGATGGACATTGGGGAGGGAATGTACTATGGTGAGCTCTGTGAATTGTGTAAGACTGATGAATCACAGACCTGTACCCCTGAAACAAATAATACATTATATGTTAAGAAAAAAAAAGAAAGAAAATGTCTCAAAAAAAATAAAAAACAAGAATAAAAACACAAAACTCAGAACTCCACAAATCCCACTCCTACAGAAACTGAAAAGCAGGAATTGTAAAGATACCAAACACAAGAATCCATGGGACATGAGGGTGCAAATGAATTGCATTTTCCATCCTCTTTCAACATAGGCTCAAAGCACTTTAAGCCTTTTTCTCATTATATTCCAAGTTTTAGATGCATCATCCTTTTTCCAACACAACTTAATTTTCTCACTTCCTGCCCAATTCCTTCAGATCTTTGGTTGCTCACTATTAAGCTCTCAGTGCTGGTGTTTTGCATATTCCTTGCATTCAGCAGAGAGACAGCATATTAGCGTATCCTTACGAACACTTTTTCTTGATCCTGAATCCTCCCCCATAGTTAACTGTTGACCTTTGTCTTGGTTTGGGATATTTAGATAGCAAGAAACAGATATGCCTCATGCTATCTCAAGAAAAGGAGGTTTTTAGATTCTCACAGAACCCAAATGCTAGAAGGTTATCAGGCAGTCTGCCTGGTTGGCTCTCTTTACTGTATGGTCTCTCATCTCCACCCTCTGCTGATCTTTCCATTCTCTGCAAAGCAAACTAGTTTGAGACGTTTTTAAATTTTATTTTCCCCAGGAATTCAACTTGAACATCTGTGACTTTGGGTTGTTCTAACTGAACATTTACTTCAATCTCCCTGACCTTATTGCTTCTGTCTTCATTTAGATTTCCTCAGAAGTGTACTTTGAGACAGTGTATTTTATTTGAGAGGTGACCCTAGAAAACATCAATAAATATGTGAGGAAGTGAAACAGGAAAGAGAAGACAACCAATTAAATGTGTATTATCAAGCTAGTTACCACTGTGGGTGACTAAAACTGAATCTTGCTGGGAAACTCTGGGGATCAGTGTAAAACATGCACCTCAAGAGCTGCCTCAGCAAGGAGAAAAAAGATGGGGTGTTTATGCACCAACTCCTATAAGTCATTTATCAAGAACACTTCCTGGGGATATCAATTATCTAGTACTTCTGGTCTGCTGTGGTCATGGGCAAAGTTATCTTTGGCTACAAGAAAAAACTCTCAAGCTTTGGGGAATGCAGTCACAGTACTTTACAATGGTAAGGTCCCATGGTTTTAGATAGCACACAACAGCATCTAATATTTATTGCTTTCAGTTACTGTGTATCTTAGCTCAAATTTGAACAAGAATATGATTGGATCAGCTTGAATCACAAGTCCTTTTTGTTTCAATTAATGTCAGTTTAGACACTGGAGCAAGGTCATCTAATGTGAACATGTTCACCTAGGCCTTTCCCTTCAGCAGTGGCTTTGGGGCACCTCCAAAGATGGTAACAAAGCCCAAGAAAACTTCCAAGTGTGTCTAAGAATACAACACCTCTGCCACCATGACTAGCCCATGTTTTATCCCCACTTTATCTCTTTGGTTGCCAGGTTACCACAGTGAACATCCATTCCTGCCTTCACAAACAAGGCAATATTCTCATGAAATGATCTGCCTACGCTCTGACGGCCAGTGTAATTACCCATATGCACGGCTTCATACTCTCTTGTGAATCTCTCATAGTGTGAGTTCCCTTGGGCAGGATTTCTTTTCTCTACCATTTGCTGCAAGGATCATCTTAAAACAGCACCCTGATTCACATAAAGAATCCTATAAAAGAAAAAATAATAACAGACTGCTGGCTTTGAGCAAACCCTGAGTCTATCCCTGTCCAAAAGGACTTTCCCCATGCTCTTGGATATTTCATAGTGCCTAAGGATAATTCCTTTCAGCAGTTTTATACATTTGATGGGAAGAAAGACTGAAATTCTCACTAGTGCAAAAGATCAGATAAGCAAAGTGGAGATGGTTTCCATAGTTTACCTCTGTTATGGGTACAAGCAAAAGCAGGTCTAGCTATCAACAGAAACTGAAATAGTACCATGTTATACAGCTCCTGGTTGACAAATGAGAATGATGATATGAGGGAAAGACATACCAAAGATGACCAAAGTTTGTACTAGAACAAAGGAATTCACTTGGGAGCGTTTGCAATTATGAAAAGTAGAATAACACCCTTCTTGACTCTGGGTTTCTGTTAAGAGAATTATCTTGATAATACTGAGCTTTACTGGGCAATAATGCAAATTACTTAATTTTCCATAAGGTTTTAATCATCTTGAAATTTTTTAAGATTAATTTATTTATTTGAGAGAGAGAGAGCACACAAGCAGAAGGGGAAGAGGGAGAGGGAATTTCAAGCAGACTCTGCACTGGGCATGACCTGAGATCATGACCTGAGCCAAAACCAAGAGTGGGACACTCAACCAACCGTGCCACCCAGGCACCCCTTGAAATTTCTTAATACAGGTTGAAACAGACAGTACCTTAAGTCCCCAAATGGACAATGATCTAATTCTAAAAAGAGCTCAGCTTATAAAGCTAGGTAAGTCCAAAGCTAACAATGCCGGTACACCTTCCGAAAGGGAAAAGTCATCCTAAAGATCTTCATCCAGAACTTATTGTTCAGAAATAAGCTAGAGCTTTCTTCTGGAAACAACTTCATGCTACATGAGAAGTTCTAATGATCGTAACAGACTCCATAGGCTTCAAAGTGCCGTAGTAGTTTCAGAAAGGTTAGCAATTCGATATCATTCCAACAGAATACTTTATTTCAAAAATAATTTCAATTCTTTTGTCATATAATTTAACACTTCTTCTTAAAATAAATTTTGTCCTACATCTATAAGTTACTAAGTTTTGAAATTATAATCAATATTTTACCCAAGTGAACCTCTCAGCTCTTCTACTTTTGTGCTCTTACACATGATTCATTTTTCAAGCAATGTACTGGAGGTAAATAATGTTAACATGAATGAAACAAACTAAGACTTAGATTCCAATTCTCAGATCTTAAAGAAAGATCATATGGGACCCTGGCACCATCACAGTTTTTCTGCTGTATTGGAGTAGTAAGCTTTAATAAAGCTTACTTTCTTTTTTTTTTTTAAGATTTATTTATTTTAGAGAAAGAGACAGAGAGCAGGAGTGGGGAAGGAGCAGAGGAGAGAGAATCTCAAGCAGACTCCCCACTGAGCGTGGAGCCTGACACAAGGCTCAATTTCATGACCCTGAGATCATGACCTGAGCTGAAACCAAGAGTCGGACGCTTAACTGACTGAGCCACCCAGGCGCCCCTAATAAAACTTGCTTTCAAAACAAACATCAAACAGCACTAATACTCACTGTAATATTGGAATTCTACATTATAAACTCAGCATAAAATATTCTTTACCAATATATAATTGTTAAGATTTTACAGTAAACCCCATATTCTTTCATAATTGTTAGATTTAGCATTTAAGACCTAAAAAATTGAGATTAAGAAAGACTATGTAAATAACTTACATCCCTTATACTTATTTTCTTAGTTGTTGTTGTTTGAGGTGGGGGGAGGCATTGATTCAAGCTTTCTCATGCATGCCTTTCTAAATACATTTCCTTTCTCTGGAGGCTAGCCACACCATCCTATGTGACACAGATACACTTTGTTTTCCATTTATCCAACAATTCTTGAGTGCTTACTTTATACCAGGAACTTGTCTAATGACTGGGGATGTAGAACAAGACAGATCAGACACCTGTTCTCATGAGGTTTATATTTTCATAGAGAGAGACAGCAAATAAATGTACAAGCAGCATACTTTCAGATAAGTGTAATAAAAATGTAAAAGACAGAAAGCAATTTATAGTCAAGGGGAAGTGGCAACTTGAAGACCAATAGGTAGAAAGGATCTGTATCAGTCAGGATGGGCTAACTTATACTGTGATAATAAACAACCCCTAAAATGTCAATGGCAAAAATATCAATAAACATTTATTTCTCACTTCAGTAGAGTCTCCTATGGGTCTGGGAAACTGTGTGGTGACTTGTCCAATAAGTAATGGCTCAGCACTTGTTCTTCCACGTCAGCACAGACTTCCAGTGTCTGGATGGCAGGAGAGAGCATTGCCGAGTTGTACACTAAAAAGCACATGCTTCTGCCTGGAAGTCACATGTGTCATTTCTACTTACATTGCATTTACCAAAAGTCACCTAGTGTTTCCTAACCTCAAGGGGACACTGAGTTATGATCAATCCCCTGTAAACAGAAGGAGAAAAACTGGAAATATTGACAAGCAGCTACTGCATTTATTCTGACACCAGAGCGATGAGGAAGTCATTACTGAAGAATCTGAAGGAAAAGCATTTCAGCCAGAGGGATAGCTAAGATAAAGCTACAGGGAAAACGATCATGGAGTGTTAAGGAATGGAGATGAAAGATTAATGAGCATGGGAAGAAGAGGAGTAGGTGTCTAAGGAAGACAGAGAGCCGCATCATAACAGCCTTGTAGCCATACTAAAGTGTTTGGATGTTACAGTCTGATGGGAAGCACTTGGAGAATTTCAAGGAAAGGACTGAAAGATCTGAATTATACTTTTAAATCATACACACCTGCTTGTACAATTCCTCTTTATCTGTCAAGTCCCAACTCACAGATCTCCTTCCCTTTGAAGCTTCCTCTCACTCTCTCAGTTAGACTCAAGCAACCTACACACTACATTCTCTTCTTGGCACAGACCTCCACTAATCAATAACTTTGTTGTAGCACAATGATGGATTTGCCTGTCCTTCTCTTCATTCGACCTTAAAATTCTTGAAGACGGGGATCACATATCTTTTTGTTCCTTTATCCCTAAGGCCTAATGTGATACTCATAGCACAGGACTTTGTTTCTTTTGAGAATGAATAAATTCCAAACCTGGTTCTGGTGCTCAGGACTACCGTGGACAGGCGAGTTAGAAGGGCATTTCAAGGCCATATAATACACAGGCTTCCAAAAAGATTAAATGCAGAAGATGTTGTTCAGAGTCATACAGCAAACCTCAAAATGTGAAAGAATTCTAAGTGAAGGGGGTATAGGGAGCAGAGTCCCTTTCGCTTGCCCTTGTTGTCTGCCAAATCTTTGGGAGTTTTGAGATCTTCTGAGGTTTCCAAGAACTGCAAGGGCTCCAAGGCTCACAATTATAAAGCTACTGATTTAACCCATCACCTCTATTCCCTCAAATGAAAACAAAACAAAATAAAACAAAAAACAGAGAAAGAAGGGTTAAATGAGTTGCTCAAGATCCAAAAATAATAGCATGGCTGGGTCATGTCACTCTATGAAACTCAGAATAGTTGAGATTCTCAATCACATTTCTCTCTTTCTGAGCAGATCTCTCAGGAGTAATGCCATGCTCTTCTTCTGGGTCCTCAGAATTAATCTTTAGAAGTGGGAGGCTGGATATTCTTTGGGCAAGGCTGTAACTTCAGAATTCCTCTCATTTCGTGTTCTGACAGATCCCCTCCTTGCTGACACTCAGCACACCCATCTATTCACTCAGGCCTTCTGCCAGAGGGTGGTGCCTGACTCAGTTTTCCGGGCTTTTTATTATTACCAATCCTGCATGCATGCTCAGTATATTCACCCAGTAGTAAAGCAACCCTCCCATCCGTAAAATAAAAGAGAAGATTTACAAAAATACATCAAGATTTTCTTCCCCTTCACAGCCCAGGAAAAGTGGGCACATGCTTTAAATCTAATTGTCTCCACACTCAAATTAGAATCCAGAATCATGCCTCCACGTGTCTGGAATCATCCCTCCCCATGCAATTATTTTCAAGTTGTGCTTACCTGGTTTGAAAAGTGCCTTATAAACAGAATCATATTCACGTATTAACTGTATTATAGATATTATCATGGCTGTCATCCACATTATCACTCATAAACTGTTATACAGTACAGCAGAGACATGACAATTCTGAGAAGATATTTTTCTCTCTTCATTTTCTTGAGTGGGAGTAAACTATATTACTGCCTCCAGCTACTTTATACTCATCGGTCGGTCCAACGTTACCTCTTTTCAAAATAAGGGTAAAAAAATCCTGTTTCCCATCCAAAGATTTTAACTATGAAACCTTGTATCCAGTTATATGAATTCATGTCAACTCTAAAACCTAATGTTTCTGTTACCTCAGGAACTTTTTCTGCTCAACTGTGATCATTTAGGCAGCCTGGACACCAACTGTGGGAACTCACAGAAACCAAGGACAGTGCCTCCCTTTAAAATTTATCTTATCAAGTGGTTAGAAAAGTCCCGAAATCTAAACAACCCCAAAAACTACAGGTTGAAGTGATTTCAAGACATTATCAGATTCGGTCTCTACTTTAGAGAGGTCAGTTATAAAATCTCCAGAACAGAGAACTAGTCTGTTTTTGTTTTTTTAATTGAATTTTACAACTGCGCTCCCTCAGCCACAGGTTACGTAAACATCTTGTCACACTGTATGGCATCAACTCCTCACAATGGAACTGTAGGTTGGAACAACTGTCTTCCCCATTGTACACAACATAAAAACACTAGGTGAGGCTCACAAGATCCTATACTCTTCACCACTGTACCAAGCTGCCTCCCCCAGGTGTCTTCTCTAACCAAACCCCTCTTCACCTAATCCAACCTCCTGTTTTAAAGCAAGACTGGAGCAATGGTTTTGTTTACCAGTGCAGGAGCATTTTCTAGAATTGAAGATGCATGACTGCCATTAGTAAGCTGCCAACTCATCCTTGTTATCCAACTTAAACTTCCTATAATATAATGAAATAATGGCTCGAGTTTTGATGCAAGACAGACTCAGGTTGATTCCCTTTCTCTGGCCCTTGCCAAAATTTGGGAATTTGTTCACATTACTTAAGATCACTAAGCTTCATTTAACAAAGTACTTGAAACATAGGAGATGTTTAAAAGAATGGCATTATTATTATGATGCATTCAGATACTCTCCTTTAGTTGTATACTATGTGGTGTTCATAATATTTGCACACTTGTGATACAAGAATTTCAAAATCAAAATAAACAAATTGTCATTGAATGCCTACACCAATAGCTATATGTACTATATATGGCTGAAATAATTCTTTAGTCAGAAGGAGGCATCTATGTGATGTTCTACTTATTTCAAAACTAATTTTGACATTATTCACATTATAAACAAGTTAGAAGCCTGAAATCTTTCAGTAATACATAGTTCTTGGTGCTAAAAAAACGTCATTTGTTACATTAACTTGTTTAAAATATTTTACATTATTTATTTATCACTATACAACTCTGTAGATTTAGAATTATATGATCTTATAAACAGTCCTTATTTCTTCTGGTTTCAATTCAGGCTGTGGTAGGTAGGGCTATTGTTCTCTGAATACTCACTTCCTCCTTCCCACCCTCATGGAAAGTGCCTTTCTCTATCCGTTTGGTGTTGGGCTTGACCAAGTTACTTCATCTGGCCAATACAATGTTAGTAAACATGACCCAATCAAAGGCTTGAACTTGTGTGGTTGGCATTGCTGGCTGGCATTCCTGACAGCACCATGAAAAGAGCAATATGCCCCAAATAGCCACTGGTCCAAAGAGTATAAGAGATACATGGAGTGAATTTGACCCAACCTTAAAACCAAACCCAGTTGAACCCAGTTTAGACTAACCCAATCCCAGATAACTTACAAATACATAAGAAAGAAAGAAAGGACTATTGTTGGATGCCTCTGAATTTTTAAGTATTTTGTTACACAGCATTATTGTGGCTGACAGATACACAGGCTCTATAAAAGATGGTATATTACTCAGAGCATCCTCCACTGCAAGTAACAAGAGCCCAACTCAAACTGGCTTAGGTGAAAAAATAAAGCAATTAATTACACCTGTGGCTTTAGGCAAAGCTGGGCTTAGAGCCTCATTTAATATGATTTAAATGGTATTATCAGAAGTATACCTGTCACCAGCTCTCAACTCTGCTTTCCTCTGGGTTGGATTCATTCTCAGAAAAACTCTCTCCATGTGGTGACAAAGACAGTCTCCAGAAGTAGTAGGTTTGCATTTTACCAGTATATCTACCCTAGAAGAAGGATAGCACGTCTTTTCTAAAATCTCTAGCAAAAGTCCTGGAACTAAGTTTCTCTGATTGGATGATAGATTATGACTGATCTGACTAGTAGTCTTCAATGGTCAGATATGGGCTATGTTACTGCCGCTGGAGCTGGTGGAGGTACGGAGTGAGTGAGTCAGTCCCACCCAAACCTCAGGGACTGAAAGTGAAGAAGGAATGGATCCTCATAAAATTAAGACACTGTTACCAAAATGGTACACAGAGGTAAAGATAACAGAAGAGCATAATAGAGTTATATACTATTTGAAATTTTTTCTGAGTTAATGTAAACAGCTCTGACTTTAGATCTTCATATAAGAAGTGCCACTAGGCCTCTTAAGAAATCTCCCTCTTAAGAAATCTGCTCTAGCATTGGTTTTAAGCTCTATGCCTCAGCTTGGCTGCTCTAAATGGCACTCATTTCACTTGCCCTGGTATTTTCCTAGTGTCTTGGCCTAGTTGGGTTGTGGTTGTTTGGTCAGAACAGAAGGCTTCAGTTCTCTCTACACTAACCAGAGGGAAATGATCAAACCTGGACACTAAAAAAAGCTAGAAATCAATGTCTGCCAGTTTTGCATAAACGAACCTAAATGTATAGCCAAATCTTGGATTTAAAAGGAGCAAGTTATAATTCTGCATCACTGAGCTGTTCTGGCCAAGCACAAGAAATGAGGCTCCCTCAAAATATGGTTTTCAAACCAAGCCTGGATATTGGCCACCAATTTGGTAAAGAGCTTTCTTTGCCTTTCTCAAGAGTTACTCTGCCAATAAGTTATCTCTCTGAACTATTTTCAAAACAGGCAAAATATCACTTTGCATCAGGAATTGTTAATGCAAACTTGCCTAGTACTATTAATAATAACCACCGTGGAACTAGTACTGGGTGAATCATCCTGCAGGCACGGGCACATATGCTCTGCTGCCACTTCGGACGCCAGCACAGATACAAGAAGTAAAAGCCACACATTTGGCAGCCAGTTGATTTCTTTTCACTCGTTTGATGAAATACTAACAATCTTTTAAACAATAGTTGATCATTTTATTCCTAAAGGCAGAATTATGTCTTAATTCCCTGTTTCCCTTCCAGTATCTAACCCAGTCAGTTTTGTACATAATAGTATGGCAAACATAGGTTTCTATCCCCACGATCAAACCACTTGAATATCTCAGTCCAAGGATGAGCCATGCTTTCTCTTGTGGAATTCTTTTAACAACAATAACAACAAAATTAGAACAGCTTAATCTAAGCTGTAAAATAATAACAGGTGTAAAATATATTTATTGATTTAAGTAAACACACAGGTAATTAGAGGCAAGGCAAGCTTCATTTTCAAGTTACTCCAGGTCCAAATAGAACCACTGTAGGAGGCTAAGCACTATTATGGGGGTTTCCATCCACTCTCTGAACTTTTTAAGAAGTCCTTACTACTTTCAGCATCATTTTCTAAAAATGATTATTAAGTCTCACCATGGCTCAAGCCTAGGATATTATCACAGAAAAGAGCTAGATGAGATTCTAAATCATTCAGGAACCTTCCTGGTTCCTTAATCGTCAGCCAGGGCTAAAGCTTAGAGATCTCATATCCTCTGAGTGTCTTAACTTCTTCCTTGACAGTGGGCAAAGGGATTCCAGAGGGCATTTCCCAATGACCAAATTATTTTTATTCTGAACAGCAATAATAATACTAAAGCCTTGGCTTTTAATAATGCTTTGCTATTTACAAAGACTTTCACATGAATTATCTTATTTATCAGTTAAATGATTATCCAATTTAAAACATTACCTAGGTAGTACTACATAGAAAAAAAAAAAAAAACAGGTACAGATACACATCTATAAACACACTTACCTCAGTGCTCACACCCTCATTATAGGAGTAGTGAAGTCACTCTCTTCACTTTAAGAAATACCATGACTTCACATACACACTAGTTAATCCAGCTTGTGAGATAGGTAGATATAAACTATCATTAGGACTCTGATTTTTTAGCTAGAAAAACTGACTCAAACCAGTTATTCAATAAAGCAACCAAGATGATTAAAGGAAGAAAGCCAGGCTGCTGGCAGCCCAGTGTAGAGGACACTCCCTTCCCAGTAGTATAGGACTGGCTGGTTGATCACAAATGAAAACCCAGCATATGGGTCAAGATGGCAGCTGATCATATGCCTGTCTCTTCTTCCTACTGACATACTCACCTAGTCTCAGCACCTCCCCTGCAGGAACTATCCTCTATTAAGTGCTTGTTACATGGTACCAGGCACAGGGCCAAACACCTTGCACATCATATGTCATCAAATTCTCACAATAACTCTATAAGTTGGTACTGTAATTGTGTCTGTTTTGTAGATGTAGAACTGAAGCTCAGAGAAGTTAAGCAACATGCCCCAAATCACACAGCTGGACAAGTTAAAGAGCTGGGATTTGAACTTAATCTCCATTTGACTGCAAAATCTGTTCCTGTCTTCAGTCCCCATAAACTTCACTTCCTACATTTGCTGCCCATTTTCCTCCTTCCTTTCTTTTTCCTTCCTACCACCTTGCAGAATCAGAAGGTACCAAAGCAGCAAAAAATAGCTTTTTTTCTGACAAGGCCTCCTCTCCTCAATATTCTGATGAGACTATCTTAACAGAAACTCTGGGGAAACATTGTATCTCATTGGACTCACTTTATTTCAGTTATTAACTCCCCAAGTCAATTTAGCACATATAACGGCTACCAATTTACATCCCTCACCCCTGCTGATGTAGGTCTTGCAAAGAAACCAACTACCACTCACAGCAAGCCGGTCTTACGCTACTGCCACAATATTAATAGTTAGGCAGGGCAACTGGGAGTGTGTGAGGGTTCTATAAAAGGTTCAGACGGTGGTACAGTAGCAGTGCCTACCAGTGTTTATGCAGTACCTAAAACTGCATTTAAAAAAAGGAGTTTGGGGACTGGCACCAGAAAAAGTTTATACAAAAGATGGGAAGAAATTATAAGAAACCCTTTGTGCTATGGGACTTTCAGTGGGTTTTTAAATTTTTGTTTTGCTTTTTGTTATTTTCCCTACACGCTACTATCTAGCCTAGGCTTTTTTCTTTCTCTCTGCATTTTGTGAGGGCTATTCAGATGTTTAGCCCTGGGCACGGGTCCAGGAGAGGCAAGCAAAAGCTCTGCTAGGCCCAAACCAGACTCCATGGTACCCTCTCTATTCTTCTTCTACAACCTCTCCCCTTCCCCAAATGTTCTAGTTAGAAGAATATTTAATCTCCAAACCAAGTTTCTTAACCTTTATTGTGCCATGGGCTCATCTGGCAGTCTGGTGAAACCCACTGACACATTCTCAAAATAATGATTTTAAGTGCATTTAATAACATGTACAGAAATGTATAGGATATTAAGGAAATTGAAATTGAAAATGCAAATTATCCTGAAATAGTTATAATATTTTGAATTATGTTAAAGTAATATATATGCTCCTTTACTCAAGCTTTAAATAAAAAGATCTAGTGGTGGATTTAATATTTATCACAATTTCAATGTAATGATGAGGATAAAGGATATTTTGAGATATCTGCAACAACTGTAATGTGATGTGACCGAGTACTGACACTCCCGTGGGACTTTTTCCCATATTTATAATTGATGGAAAGGCTACATTTCAACTAAAGCACAGGAAATATAAAGAAGTCATTTTTTTGCTATCTAAGTTCATAGGCCCTTACTTCTATCCATTGATACTTTGATGGATCCCCAAATAAGAATCCCTTTTGTAAAGATCTACATACTGGTTATAAAGCTTCCTTAAATTATTCCCTCCATGAGCTCTGCACCCTCTCTGCCTTGCAACCTGGACATGTAGACCAACTCTTGTCAGTGAGGATCTTATGCTTCCCATGTAGGTTTCTAGCACCTATCAGTAAGATTATTTTAAAAGGCACCTTTTAATAAGATGGAACTTCTAGAAAATTTGGAATGATAGACATTTTTGTTGTCTTCTTCAGCTATTAAATTTAGAGCTTTGGGAATAGAAGTCAGCCTCCAAAGGGCTTGATGGTAAAAAAAAGTTCATCTGTAAGCAACCAGAATAAACCAAACCAAGGCTTTGCCTGCAAAAAGTAAGATTTCAGTGCAATTTAAACTCTGAAAATAAAGAAGACCTACAAAAAGATTTTTTTAAAGAAGGAAAAAGAAAAAAAGGCCCAAAAAATGGCAAAGAAAAAAGGCCAGAAAGAGAGGGAGAAATACAAAGAAAGAAAAACAGATTTTAGATTCTCAAAAGTATGACAATCCAACAGTTATTAGAAATAGTCACATCTTCATCATTATTGTTACTCAAACAGCTCTGAAGATCAGCATTCAGTTTCCAGAATGTCAGGGTCTGACATCTGTCTCCTTAATACCAAGAGGGCTGTGTAGAAAAGCAACCATCACTCAAGTGAAAATTACACTCCTTATCTCAGAAGAGTCCATGAAATTCGGGCAACTTCAAGTAAAGGGTCAGCTCTCAAATACAGTGTTTTCGAAAACGACTATGACTATCTTAAACATATATATAGCTATGCAAATTCCACGTTTCCTTTCATGCTATTTTCAGATTGTTTTTCAAATTAAACATTAGGCTCTGCAGCACACAGAGAATGTTAGATTAAAGGGCCAGTTGCGTTCCACAAGGTTTCGGTTTTCCGCATTTGCCTAGAAATAGCTTTTCTCTGGGTGGGCCAGGTGAAATGCAACAAAGTTATTGTTACCTCACTTCCCTTGGCTTTTTGGGTGGAGAAGCCAGATGAAAGAGAAAAAGAGAAGAAGAAAAATAAAGGAGCGGCCAGAGAGAAAGAACAAGGAGAGGGAGATGCCGTTTTGGACTCCATGAGGTCAGATGGACCTACCACCAGATTTTTTGTTGTTGTTTAAAGAACAAACAGAGAAGAGGTTAAAAAAGAAAACTCGGGCTTATAACAATGATGAAAGCAGAAATGCCCGCCTCTCGCACTGGACATCAGTGCTGGTTTGCCCAAGATGTGACAAAGCAAGTGCACATAGACCCCACACGTTCAGGTCCCATTTGACTCTATCCTGTCAACCAGATGGGGCTTTTGGCTGCATTTAATTCATTTACACAACAGTGATGAGTCTTGGCTGGGAGTTAAAAGAGAAATGTTCTGCTTGAGTGCTTAATATTATACCAAAAGTGAGTGCACCATCACACTTTTTAAAGGGCTCCTTCTACAGTTTCTTCATTAAATTGTATAACCTGGCACAACTAGTCCGTTTTCTTTAATTTAGAGTGTACCAGCAGATTTCTTCCCAGCCAGAGGAGTATGCTTCTAATTATGTGACCAGTTCAGCAACTGAAGTACACCATACTATTAGCAAGGAGATTGAAGGGCAGTTTTGACAAGCTCAGAGCCTGTCAGGGACATGAACTTAAGGCCTTAGGCCAACAACTGACCCTTTCCTGCCTCTAGTATCTGAATAATTCAAACTTTCATTCAGGGTGTGGGGGGTGATGTTTACATATCTCAGAAACCTTATTTTTAGCAAATTTAACAATAGCTGGAAAAGAAGCAAGGGCTTTGCAATTCAACAGAAAAGCAGTGCTTCCAAAAAGCCATTCCCTCTGTCTCTTGTTATAATTTATGTTATGATGAAGCTATAAATCAGTCATCATACCAGTTAATTTTTTTTTCAACAGCTATTACATCTGCTAGTTTTGCTTCAGGACATGAAGTAACAAACACAATCGTTATCAAGGAATAAATTGAGCGGAATAACAGCTTTGCTGCACAGCTTTCTCCAGGAAGATGGTGATGGAAGGTGATTCTCCACAGTTCACAATATCTCCTCCACTCTTCCTCCTCCAGCAACAGCACTGAGGAAGTCAGCATTAGCCTCTTGAACACTGAGCTCACAATTCTTTTAATAGTCAGATACAGATGCTCAAAATTAAACCTCTCGAAACCCCCAAGATATTTCCCTCGTCCTCTCGGAATCCCTCACTTCACTTGGGTTGTTCTTGCTTCCATAAGGTACTTCATGATGCTTTGGAGGCTGGAACCTTATCTCCTCAGCATACCCCCAACCTTCTCCCAGTGCCACAGCTTGCTTCTTTCCCGGTGGTAACCAGTGCAAATATTCAAGAAGGGGTTTAAAGTGCCTCTAAGTCAATGGCTTCTGTTTTCTCATCTGCAAATCAGGAGGGTGAATTCCCTCATCAGCAAGGCCCCCACCATTACTAACCCTAATAATTTATGAGACCTAGGGCACCGACTGAACAGACATGGTTTTATGTTTTCTCTTTTTCTTTTGATAAAATGGCTATTTTCTTTATTTATTTCCTGCTCTGAAAGGGGGAGATAAACTTCTAAAGTACTTTAAAGAAGGAAAAATGTTTACCTCTTAGGAGAATATTATATGTATCATATATATATCCACACATTTTACATATATGAAATAGACATATTCCTTTAATCAATGCAAAAATATTGAATTATTATTGAGTTTCTAATAGGTACCAGATATGTGCTAAATACAAGCACAATCGATAGATTACTTAATATACATTCTTAATCAGCCTTATCACCCAATTCTGCTCTACCTTACCACTCAGAGCAAGCAAATCAACTCTGATGTGTACTAGAGGTAGGATCTGGTGTAAACATCACTGGGCTGGAATTTAAGTGACTTGAGTTCAGAATGAAGTGCCCCCACTCCCCTTTCTCCCCCTCTAACTGGGACCTGTCTCTCATCCAAATAAATTAATTTGGGGCTCAATCATTGAAATGGGTCCCCCCAGTCCTTTCCAGCTCTTAAATTATACCATCTGCAAAAGATATTTAGCATCATTAGCTATTGAGGAAATGCAAAATAAAACAATAATGAGATATGACCACACACCTGTCAGAATAGCCAAAATAAAAAAATAATAATAATAGTACCACCACCAAATGCTGGAAAGAATGCAGATAAACTCGATCCTTTATATACTGTTGGTAGAATATAACATGGTACACTAACTCTGGAAAACGTTTGGCAGTTTCTCATAAAACTGAACATGCAACTACAATACAGCTCTGCAACTGAACATTTATTCCAGAGAAATAAAAACTTCGGTTTACATAAAAACCTGTATATGGCTATTCATATCAGATTTATTCATATTAGGTTAAAATTGGAAACAACTCAGATGTCCTTCAATGGATGAATGGTTAAACAAACCATGGTACATTCATACCACAGAATACCACTCATCAATAAAAAGGAACAAGCTACGGATACAGCATCTTGGCATCATGCGAAATGTTGAAAAACATAATGCCAAAAGGTCATAGACTATATGAATATTATATTATTATATTCTTGAAATTACAAAATTATAGAAATGGAAAACAGATTAGTAGTTGCCAGAGGTCAAGGATGAAGGAGGGGTGAAGTGGAAAGGGTGTGGCACAAAGGTCAATAAGAGGAATCCTTGTGGTGATGAAACTGTTCTGTACCTCGACTACATCAATGGTAACATTCTGGACGTTGTACTTTAGTTTTTCAAGATGTTGCCACTGGGAGAAACTTGGTAAAGGTTATAGGTTATGCAGTACACAGCTTTTCTCAGTTTTATTTCTCATGACTACATGTAAATCTACAATCACCTCAAATAAACACTTAAATTGAAAAAAAAAAACAAAAAACTGCACATTCTGATTGCTTTGTGCTTCCTGATTGCCTGCTTGAGGCCTAATGGAAATTTGGGGAAAGCCTAGGGAAAAACAGGCCAGGTGTTGACAAGATGACAGCAAGCCCTTGCCTGGCCACTGAGTTCCTTTTGTGATGCCAAATGCAAGAAGGAATGTGTGTCTGCCATGGGCTGTTTTGTGGAAGCTCCAGGACTGAGCAGAGAGACCCTCTCAAGTTGTAAGATGCAAATGGCATCTCCAGGGAAAAAGTGCCCCTTGGAGATAATGCAAAATAGCCCCAGCTGAATAGAATTTTACTGTCCTGATCACTTGATAAGCTATTTGCTGGGCTGTGCTAATGAAGTTAAAGTAGTTTGCTTCTGTTGTCAGAAGCAGCAAATCTGGTTCCAATGGCTTTTCTTCTGAGAAATTCAGGTGAGCTGCATACCAGACCCTCCACTAGCAAACGCAGACTTACTGAAGCTAACACTCCAAATACTCCATCCCTTTCTTTAAAAAAAGAAAAAAAAAAAAAGATTTTATTATTTTTTTTATTTGAAAGAGAGAAGGAGGGGCATAGAGGGGCAGAGGGAGAAGCAGACTCCTTGCTGAGCAGGGAGCCTGATGTGGGGCTTGACACCAGGACTCAGAGATCATGACCTGAACCGAAGGCAGACGCTTAACCAACTGAGCCACACAGGAGCCCCACTCCATCCCTTTCTGATAATAATAAGATAGTAAGAGATGGAAGGGCTTTGAGGCCTGACCAAGAAAAATCACTCAAAGTCCATGGAAGGAATACTAGAACTAAGAGAAGTCAGCATTTATTGAATATTCATGGTGCACTTTCATGCATTATCTGATTTAATCCAAACAAGAATTTGAAGAATTAGTTGTAATTATCCTTACAGTTTATAAAGGTGGTAGCTAAACTTCATGGAGGCCAAGTGACATGCCTGAGATAAGAAAGGACAAGGCCAGGATTTCACCTGAGGGACAGAGCTGAGTTCTCTAACTCCGTGTAGAGTAGCAGGCCTTCCCAACAGGTATGCAGAACACAGATACCAGAATAGGGCAAGATGTGTCTTGAGACACTGATCAGGTACATTTTAATAGAGAAAAGAAATTAGAACCTACTTTTAATAGTCATTTGAAAATTTACAACAGCTCAGGTTTTAATAGCATAGATTTTGAATGGCTCCTTCTACCAATTTCCTGAATATAGTGACTGTTCTTTTTGGGGTGTACAATTTAATGCCTAATACCCATCTCCAGAGAAGGCTCTGGAGTGGCTGCACCATGTGGTGCCCTGCACCCTCTGACTCTTACACTGGAATATTCCAGTTACACTGATTATGACTTCAGTCTGCATTTGGGTTAGCATCTAGGAAGTTCTTTATTACAGATGCTCATATAAAATCTGTACTTTTGCTTTAGATAGAATTTGGTCTTTATTTTCCTACTTTTTTCTTCTAACAGAAAGTATGTGTGACTATTATCTTTATTATTGTTATTATTATCTGTAAATAGTTGCTCCACAATTCAAAACACTGATTTTATATTTCTTTTTTTTTTTTTTAAGATTTTATTTATTTATTTGACAGAGAGAGACACAGCGAGAGAGGAAACACAAGCAGGGGGAGTGGGAGAGGGAGAAGCAGGCTTCCCGCTGAGCAGGGAGCCCAATGCAGGGCTCGATCCCAGGACCCTGGGACCATGACCTGAGCCGAAGGCAGATGCCCAATGACTGAGCCACCCAGGTGCCCCTTGATTTTATATTTCTTAATTGTTGTTTAATGATGATGGTTAAAGTCTGATCCTTGATAAACTACAATAAATTACAATTTGTTTTAGGAAATGAAAAAAAGAAGGTATGTTTCTAAAAACAAAAGTTAAACATTATTAATTAAATTAATTCATTAAATAAAGAGAACCATAGATTTCTATGGCTTTAGAAAATGATTATTCAAAATAGTTATTAATAAAGGAGTATAAATATTCCATGACCTTTTTATAATTTTAATTATTACATTCAATAAAATTTATGTACTTCAATAATTTCCTGGAGGTTTACTACATGGTAAACTTTTCCAACTTTGATATGACTTGTCTCAAATATTTTGGAGACAAAGAACAACTACAATTTTTAAAAAATCAATTTTCTGAATCTTTAAAAGCCCACAGTTCCTGGGGCGCCTGGGTGGCTCAGTCGGTTAAGTGTCCAACTCTTGGTTTCGGCTCAGGTCATGGTCTCAGGGTCCTGAGATAGAGCCCTGCGTCGGGCTCCATGCTCAGCACGGGGTCTGCTTGAGATATTTTTCCCTCTCCCTCTGCCCCTCTCCCTGCTCATGCTCTCTCTCTCTCTCTCTAAAATAAATAAATAAAATCTTTAAAAGCCTACCGTTCCTTCAAGCAATTTATATTTAAACAGCTTTAATTTGAATAAATATTTATTGTGAACTTGTAAAATCAGAAGTTCTGTAGGATATACACAGCATTTTCTTCCCCCCCACCAAAAATCCAAACATTTAACTCACTAACAAGGCAATCCAATGAAGAATACCTAAAATTCAGATTCATGTAGCCTGGTATTCCTTCTCATCCTCAATCTAAATGTCCTACTTGCTAGGAAAAGTTATCAAATTAAGCCTTGGTGGCCAACCAAACTACGTCAGTAGCTACCACAAAGCATCTAGTTTACCCAGGGGGGGAAATATTGGAACATTTTAAAACATCTGCAAGCGTGAAATAAGAAAGTATCAGATCAAAGAGAGGAAGCTAGTTACAAGGTCAGTTGAGCAATTAATAGGCAAAGACAAAAAGTCTCATACAAGTTCAGAAGCATTCATTTTCCCTTCCTGCATGGAAAGTATCAAATCCTTGTTTGGGAATAATAACAAAGGAAAGAGAAAAGGTGTCACTTTTGAATAACACAATTAGAAGACTGGTGTCATGCCAGATAAATAAAGACAACTGATTCCAAAGATTATTCCTCAAGGATGGGTGGCTCTTTGGAAATCAGTAACCATGAGCAATTAATGGCATTGGTGAGAGTCTCTGACAAGAACTCTTGGAAGAACACTGTTCTACAAAATAATAACCATTAGAGTAATATTAGTTAGTTAACTGAAATTTTTTAAAAAACAAAAATGTATTCAGGAAGAACTACTCAAAGCAGTAAATGAATAATTTGAAACACATTTAAAATATTACTGAACAGCTGGACAGTTTGCAGCTGCAATAACAAGAGTGTAAAGGTTTACATCAAGTGTTTGTTTTGAAAACTCCAAGATTCCAGTAACTTATTGTTTTAATTCACAGAGAAACTCACTGTTTGAGATTTGAGATCACATGGAAATGACAAGTTACCAAACTCGTTTCCCTGCCAATTTTCTGACCCAGATATTGAGTGATGTCAGCTTACTAACCCCAGGCAACAGGAGCGTACATTTAACTTCCAGTTAAGTAACTAAGGGATCAACATATATTGATTGAGCACCTACTGTGTGCATGTACAGCTGACCCTTGAACAATGCTGGGCCTAAAGTTTCCAAGCCCCCAACAAAGTCGAAAATTGCATAGAACTTTTGACTCCCCCAAAACTTAACTACTAATAGCCTACTGCTGACAAGAAGGCTTACTGTTAACATATACAATCAACTAACACATATTTTGCATGTTATATGTATTATATACCATATTCCTACAAGAAAGAAAGCTAGAGAAAAGAAAAGTCATAAGGAAGAGAAAATATATTCACATTTTTTTTTAAAATGTGTAGGCATTTTTAAAAAAAAAATTTTTTTAAAGATTTTATTTATTTGGCAGAGAGAGACACAGCAAGAGAGGGAATACAAGCAGGTGGAGTGGGAGAGGGAGAAGCAGGCT
Source organism: Phoca vitulina (assembly GCF_004348235.1). NCBI lineage: Eukaryota > Metazoa > Chordata > Mammalia > Carnivora > Phocidae > Phoca > Phoca vitulina. Next base: position 19,186,310 of record NW_022589725.1, on the reverse strand, counting down.
TCCCGCCAAGCAGGGAGCCTGATGCGGGGCTCGATCCCAGCACCCTGGGATCACGACCTGAGCCGAAGGCAGACACCTAACGACTGAGCCACCCAGGCGCCCCTATTTTTTTTTTTTTTAAAGATTTTATTTATTTGGCAGAGAGGATTTTTTTTTGTTGTTTTTTCGTTTGTTTGTTTGTTTGTTTCTCTCCTCCTTCAGGCTGGGGCCCTGGCCATTGACACCCAGCTGTCCCCCACTCCCAGGCCCATGTCTCCCACCCCACTGAGGGTTCCCAGAGGGCCGGGGACCTGGTCCTCCCTCTCCAAGGGAACAGGGCCAGATTCCTCATCCGAGCCCGAGGGCTCCGTGCTGTTCTGGGACTCAGTCTCCAGGGCAGTCATGCGGACATCGGCTGCCATGCCCCTCAGGCCATCATCCCAGGCGACGCTGCCATCTGTGGTCTCAGACCCCAGGAAGTTCCCTCTCTGAGGGCCACTCAGGGCCGGGAGGGGGCCCACAGAGGACCCAATTTTTTTATTGAAAAAAAAAAATCCACGTGTAAGTGGATCTGCAGTTCAAACCTGTGTTGTTGAAGGGCCAACTATACTGAGTCAAACAGCAAGGACAGTGATGAATACAAGTCCCTGCCCTCACGGAAGTTACTGTTTTAGTAGCAGAGACAACATCAAAGATAATTATTTACAATTGTGATGAATTTTCAAAAGGAGAAGTACAGGGTGATATGAAAATGCACAATGAGTCTAGATATGGTCTAGGATACAGGGTATTAGGAAAGGTATCCTTAAGGAAGTGGCATTTGAGCTAAGGTCTGAATAAATCCTCAGGGAGATCAACCAGGTGTTGAGCAGGACAGGGTAGCTGGGGGAGAGGGGGGTAAAGCTGGAGAGTATTCCAGGCAGCATTAATTCTGGAGACACTGCAATGGTTTCATGATGGAAAGGAGAATGACACATTTATAAAATTCAAAAGAAAGTCTGTGTAACTATGGCCATGTAGAAACCTCCAGCAAAAAGTCTAGGAAAAAGTTGATGACAACCTGGACCATAGTGGCAACAGTGGGTATAAAGGCGGTAAATGAATTTGAAAGCTATTTTCCAAATTAAATCAATTAGACTTATAGATGGCTTAGATGTGGGAAATGCAAGGGAATGCAAGGAGCTGAGGTTTCAAGGATAGTTTCCGGAATTCTGGCTTGTCCGACTAGACTGATGCCATTCAATGATCTAAAGAACATTTGGACTGTGAAAGGAATCACATATTCTATGTTTGAGAAAGCCTCAAAGAAGAGTGTGCGTTGGAGGTATAAATTTGGGAGTCACTGATGTAGAGACAACTGAAGCTTAGGCATGGATAAGGTCACCTAGAAGCAGAACATGGAGCTAAAAAAGGAGAGTTTTTGACTCATTCCTGAGGACTTCGAACACTAAAAACCAGCAATATTTATCTAAGGAGAGGTGACAGAAGTGGAAGGAAAAGCAAAAGTTTAACAACAGCATCACCAAAGTCCAGGGAAAACTCTGAATTAAGCCAAAGTCCCAGTACACCTCACAATTTCAGTAAATTTCTCTTTGTGGTTATCTAGACACATGGTTTAAACAGTAACTCTGACTAAATAAACAGCATTTTTGTTCATTTTTGTTTGTGTTTGTGTTTTTCCTAGGAACTATAATTTGGATGAAATCTTTGAAGGAAAAGATAGTGTAAGTTCACTGTCCAATATGATAGTCACCAGCTGCCTGTGATGATTTAAATTAATTAAATTACAATAAAATTAGGTTAAAAATTCATCTTTCACAGATGCCTGGGTGGCTCAGTTGGTTAAGCATCTGCCTTGGGCTCAGGTCATGATCCCGGGGTCCTGGGATGGAGTTCCACATTGGGCTCCGTGCTCAGCAGGGAGCCTGCTTCTCCCTCTGCCTGCCGATACCCCTGCTTGTGCGCGCTCTCTCTCTCTGACAAATAAACGAGATCTTTAAAAAAAAAAATTCAGCTTTCAGTTGCATTAACCACTATTTCACATGCTCAGGAGTACATGTGCCTAGTGGCTACCATTCTGGACACTGTAGATAGAGAACATTTCCATCATTAAAAATAGTTCTAGGGGCGCCTGGGTGGCTCAGTTGGTTAAGCGACTGCCTTCGGCTCAGGTCATGATCCTGGAGTCCCTGGATCGAGTCCCGCATCGGGCTCCGTGCTCGGCAGGGAGCCTGCTTCTCCCTCTGACCCTCCCCCCTCTCATGTGCTCTCTCTCATTCTCTCTCTCTCAAATAAATAAATAAAATCTTTAAAAAAAAAAAAAAAAAAAAAAAAATAGTTCTATTGACAGCCTAGTCTAAAATAATCCTATACCAATGAGAAGGCATGATTAAGTGAATCAAAAATGAAGCAATGTTCCAAGCATTAAAATACTGCCCACATTCCAGGTGAGGAAGTCAGGAGGGAAGGAAAGGGTGACAAGGGTCAAAAAGAATATAAAATGTGGCATTTTCCTCCATTACAGATGAGAGAAGTGGGGCAGGTGATGAATGTGTTTCAGAATGTATTCAAAGGGGAAAGGGCAGAAAGCTGGATTGAGGAACTTTCAAACTAGTGACAAAGAATTCAAGGTCTTTAAGTTCAAGCTCTGCCATGAGGGAAAGAGGGTTTCTTCAAGCAGGGAGATAACCCCCACTATAGGTAGCCTTTTCACATACTTGCCTCAGAACAGCTAAGTTTCATTTTCTGCGTAAGTTAGAAATTCTACCAATACTACCTGTTGAAGGACATATTTTCATTTTATGCTATGAAATCCAGCATAATAAAAACATTAATAATGGTGGAAAAAGTTTTTCTCACTCTTAGAAGAATCATGGAAGATCAATTTGGATGAGGTTTTTAAATTTAAATTTCAGGCACCCGCCCCCCCCTGCTACAGCCAATATGCTCCCATTTTAAGGGAAGAGATAACTGAATGCTCCAAAAACATAGCTTCAAATATTGAAATTAGATTATTTCACTCACACACACACACACACACACACATACACGTTTTAAAATCTGGTATCACTGTTCACTGAATACCATTCATGAGTATACCAGATATGAATAACTGAGTTAATTCAGTGAAACCATTTTACCAAATACAGGTTAACATATTTTTAAGTCATTCAAAAATGGAGTCCCTATTTTTGCCCAAATAGTAGTAAGTGTATTGGCCCCATCTCTGTCCTGGAAGAGATAATAAAAGCAACAACAACAATAATTAACATCAAATGAGCCCTTACTATAGGTCAGGCTCTTTGTATATATTAGCTCATTTAATTGTCACAACAATCTTATGAGGTGGACACTATAATTATCCCCATTTTACAGAAGAAAATACCAAAGTCAGGACATTTTAATAGGATCAGTGTAACAGAGTAGTAGAGATCAAATTACCATGCCTAAAATGATCAACAGAATAGCAAAGTATTTCATCAAATATTTAACTGGGTGATTAAAACTAGTGATGACATAGGACTTCAGTGGAGGAAGAATTCTACGTGGGCCAAAATGGTTGGGAAATGGGATTTTTAGGAATATTTAAAAAGAGAATCTGCCAATTCATATATCCAAACATCATTTACTGACTGGTATATACTGGGCATTGGGTACAAGCTGGAGATAAAAAGTTGAGTAAGATAAAAAAATAAACCCTACATGCATACCAAAAAAAAAAGCAGAGAAAGGGAAAAACGATGTTCCAGGTAGAGATGTGTCACAAAGGACTCTCAAAACAGATACATGACTTATCCTCGTTGTTTTTCTCTCTTTCCCTCTCCTTTCTTTTCCCCCTTTTTCTCTGTTGCTCTCTGCCTTATCGCTCACTCTCTCATTTCTACATCTACATACTTTTAGAAAGATCTGTGTTCTATACCTTTAAGGAGATAATTAGTGTAGTCATATACCTTCACTCGTCTAAAATAGTCCCAATTTACGTCTACTGCTCAGGTATAATTATAAATAGTGATTCCTTTTACTCTCAAAAGTATCTTGATTTGGATGATAAATAACATGATTGCCCCACAAATAATACTGCCTTTGTAGAAAGTGAAAAAAGAGGCAGGCACACACTCTTATCAACACATCTACAGCCAATCACCTCCCAGAAAAATTGTAAAATTTTGGACGTTCTATTACTGGAAAAAATTTTAGGCAGGAAAATGCCTTCCACTAAATCAGAGCAAGCAGTGTTTAGGAGTATGTAGCAGAATCAGAAATAGGGGAGGAAGAAGGCCAACCTGGAAGATAGCAGCTTCCATAGATGTTCTATTCAAAAAGGCTAGGTTCAAGTTCCCTCAATTTTCTGTGTAAAATATCATCCAAATCCTTGATAACTTTAAGTAAGACCCACCAGCCTGACCCTCTCTCCATAAATTCTACCTATTTCTAACTGCCTATTAGACATCCCTGTCTAGTGTCCCATGTCCAGTGTCAAAGCCATCATGTCCTACTCCTCAATGTGTTCTTCCTCCATCATCCCTATCTCAGAGAATTGCAGATCTTTCCATGAGCCATACAAAGTAAAAAGGAAAATTAACATCATCCTTAATACTTCCTATTCTTTCACTTTCATGTTTGATGAATGACGAGGTTCCGCAATCCCACCTCTTTCACAGCTTTTTTCTTCTATGTTCTCATTTCTCTAGACCCAGTGAAACTCGTTGTTTTAGTCTGGGGTTCTCTCAAAGCAGACCTTGAGACCAGATTTGGGTGCAAGTGGTTTTTTGGGAGGTAACCCCAGGAAGAACAGTATGAATGTGGAGAAGGAGGACAGCAAGCTATTACTGTGGGCAGTTGGAGCTCCTACTGGTGCCCTCTGAGAGGCTGCACAGAACACACCTCAGAATAGTCTGCCTGGGGTTGAGGGAACAGGAATATCCATCCACCAACTTCTAACCCTCACTGTTGAGGGTTGCTCCTGGCCATTATCTCTCTTAGCCCTTCAGAGTCTGCACACAGGCCAAGCATTCTCTTTCTGCCAGAGAACGCCTTTAGAAGAAAGTCACTGGAAGCCTTCGGGGGGGGTTGAAACTTTATTCAGTGACTTCCAAGTGGGCCAACCACACTGGTCTACTGTACCCTTATGTGAGGCCCTTGTTATATTGAGCCTAGATGCCAGCAAGAGAGTCCTAATGTGTCTCCTTATTTGCTATCACACACCTCCCCTCAACCTCCCCACAGCTGCCGGATGATGATTCTGAATGTGACATATGGGTGTGATCATGTCTTCTTCAGGATGGAGTCCTTTAACGGCTCTCCAACGACTCATGGAAATACTTCAAACACTCTGACCTGGCTTCTGCCCAGCTCTCTGTACCTTCTGCCACCTCCCTATCCCACATGATGCTCTTTCATTCCTCAGTACCTTGTGTTCTCTACCAAGAACTCTCCCTTTCTTTGCTCCCTCCCTCCCTTTCCTGCCCTGACCCCACCCCTCTGCCCACCTGGTGGTATGCTCTTATCTTCTAAACCTCAACTTAGAAATCGCTTCTATGAAGTCTTTCCCCACCTTAGAAAGGCTAGTCCTGCCATGCTTTGCACCCCCCAATGTGCATAATTCTGAATGTCTCCTCCACACCAAAGAAAATCTCTTGAAAGTTAATACAGTGTATCTGCAGTACCTCACATACGGTTCTCAACATTTTTGTGCTGTGAACCCCTTCAGCAGTCTTCAACTCCTTCTCCAAATTATGTTTTAAGTGTATAAAATAAAATGCACAGAATTAAAAAGGAAACAAATCATGTTGAAATGGAAGTATTAAAATATTTTCCAAAAATTATGAGTCATATAATGCTTCTTTATTAATACATTAATCAAATTACCATTTTTTTCAAATAGTAATGAACATAAACAATAATCATAATGTGATATAAGAATATATCCTCATATTACTCCTACCGTGTTTTGCTGCCTACATTTATAATTGAAGGAAATGATGGTAAGTCTCAGGTAGAGGTTAGGGAAATAAATGTGCCATTTTTCCTTCTCAGTCCATGGCACCACGTGTTATGTATGTAGACCCCTCATGGTTCAGTGGACCTCAGGTTAAGAGGTACTAGCAGCATGGGCCTGGCTTACAGGTGTTCAAACATATTTACTGAATGAGTTGCCTCTCTTTCTGTGTGCTGAATGAATGAGCTTCTTGCCTGGACTTCAGGTTCCTCTTTCTCTAAATTTCTGTGATCTTCTGTGTCAATTGTTCCCCAGATTTCACCGGGTACAAAGGCATTACATTATTTGTAACATCTCATCTTACTGATTAATTCCCATGCCCCACTGCCACCCAGTGCACTGCAGACTCCATCTCAACTTTTTCTCAATCATTTCAGAGAGTCCCCAAACTTGTTTCATGTAAGCCAGAAATAGTCCTAACCTCTTCTTCCTTCCTGGCCTCCCCTTCTTGATAAATGTGGCTTGCAAAGCCACTTGAGGGTCATAACTTGTGGCTTCTGCTGAAGCTGATATTCATGCCAAGGGCGATGCTTCCCAGTGCTGCCTAACTTGCCAGCCCTCAGAGGCTGTGGCAAGGCTGCTGTCTCTTTCATCCACTTTTAGGCCACATTCTTTTTCATAGTAGAGAAGATACACCCTCCCCAACTTTGGGTCATGTTTTGGCATCTGACCATGAAATAAGTGTTACTTGGTGCCCTTGTTTCAGTGTCTCTAGAAACCAACTCCTTCATTTCAGTGCTGTGCCAGAACCTTCCACTTGCCCCACAAGACTCCTTCTCTACAGCTCACGCTACTTTGTGCCCCAAGAGGCTACTATGCATGGACTACAGAAACCAGCTCCCTTGTCCTCTGGCTTATACTCCCTGGTCAATAGGATATGAGAGGGCAGGAGAGGAGAGTAGTTAGAGTACTTCTTCCCCCGTCTCTCTTTCCATCAGTCTGTAGTTTGAACGCAGTCCTCCACAAAAGGCTCCTGTCCTGCACTCCTCTCCCACCATTTTAGCGCCTCTACCCAGCAGCTGCTCCCCCACCTTCCCTCTTCAATCTCATAGGTGGCAACTGCTCTCTGCTGATATTAGACCCAAGGAGCTTCCCCCATCCCTTGTTGGTCTCTTTTAAATCTTCCCACGCTTCTGTAAATATTCCCTTCCCTAAACGCTCCTCAAATACCCACCACATGTATGTGGGAGGAATGTGTCACCTCTTCCTCCTCCCACGCCCACCCTGGACACAAGTGTGAAGTTTCCTCATAGGGCTGTGATTCCCCCCAGGGCTACGGACCCATCAGTGCACCAGACAGCCCCAGACACATCTGAGTCTCTATGCAGGATCACTGGCACTCATCCCTGATGCTCCTACAGAAAGATCATTTCACTGAGTACATTTGATACCCTTCTTTTTGTCTGCTTTGACATCTCATTCATTTATTCAACTGTTCAACAAATAGTCCACATTTTTGTGTGCTTTAAGCTCCCTGTGCTCTTAACTGTGAGGCAGCCTACAGATTATGGAATTTGGAGAAAAGCAGACTTTTTGCCACTTTCCAAGAGAGAAATCTTGGGCAAGTTACTATCCAATCTCCGTTTCCTCAAGTGCTCAGGATGGTGATTGTGAAAATTAAATGAGCTAAGGTGTGAAAAGTTCCAAATGGCAGTGGGCAAGTGTAATAGGACATATTTCTGAGTGTATCCACTAGTATATCCAGAGATTTGTGTAAACAAGTTAATCGCAGAGTGTTCTCGGTATTAACAACTGTGGAGGAGTGAGGGACACAGGACTGGGCAGAGGGATAAGGTGCAACAAAAGTCCTAGCTCACCCCAAGGGCAGCTCTGAAGCTGAAAGAGTCCTGAGTTTGAGGCAAAAAGACTGTTTTCCACTGATATCCAGTCATGGATGTGGGCTGCCCCCACGAGAAGTGCCCCTCTCCATCTGAGAGCAAAAAGGCTGGAGAAATATGTATCTGAGAGATGTTAGCTGCCAACAGTCCCAGTAACTGGGGGAATGAGTGCCTGGGTCCTGGAGGGAGAATCTAGCCAGCACACTACATTATCCACTACACCAAATATTTGTTAAATAACTGCTGGCTCCTTTCATCTCCTTTCATTTGCATCTCTTCAGTAGGGTTTAAAGGCACAACAACCTTGGAGAGAACCAATGTCAAGTGGAACAACCAGATAAAATGGCTTTTTGCATAGTGATTTTTCAAAACTGATTTATATGGCTAGAGTTAAAAGCCATAAGGCAATTGAAGAGAGGTTTTCAAACCATGCTTCTTATAGTAGGGTGGGGTGAGATGAGCAGAAAGCCAAGAGGACAACGTCATAGCTGAAATAGTGCCAAGCTCCAGCTCCATGCTTGACTTTATTCTATGTGTGATTTTCTGAAGAAAAGAACACCCTCAGGGTACACATATGTTACCTAGGAGGGGAGGAAAGCCCTTTCTTCAGGCTGTGGTCACCGAGGGGAATGTTAACAGGCCTGGACAACTTGGGCTGTGTGAGCAGCAGGCTCTCTGCCCCTGTTAGTTCATCAGTACACCTCAGTGCAATCAAAGTAGCAGGATGGTGGAACTGGGAAGACTGGGCATGGCATATGAAAGAAGCTCAAATAAAATAGCTTAAATATTAATTGCTCACAGGCTCTTCTGCCTCAAATTTCCACTGTTCATGAACAATAGAATTCACAGAGACTCATGGCCCTTCCCATATATATAAGCAATAGCCATTCTCAAAGGCTACATGTAAGACTGAGCCCATAAGGAGTATTTCATAATTTCTAGCATCCTGGATTCCTGCAGATAAGCCTTCCATTCAGAATGGAAGCAAACCCATGGGAAGCAGCACCTGCTCAGGGAAGGGAAATGCTCGAGGAAGTTCCAAGCAGAGAACACAGGTTTACAACTGGTTTATTATTTACACATGCTCTGTTCTCTTTCCAAACAAACAGCAGAACTGTGAATGACAATTCACCTCGAGGATTTTAAAAGAAAAATTATGGAAGTGAAAGGTGGTTAATTCACCTAAAACCCTAAACACAATGGACACCATAAGTCCACACTATTTTGCCTTTAGGCTTTTAGCTTTTGTTCTTCCCCATCCAGGAACACCCTTCTCCCTTCTTTTCATCTAAGGTCTAGCTAAAAACTTCACCACTAAATCTTTTCCAACTACCCCTAACCACATATGCCTTTCTCATCTAAAATCTTTCATTATATTTGGGTCATAGAGTGATCACAGTCATCATTACAAACATAGCTGATATTTATTAAGTGCTAATTATGTACCTGCATTGTGCTAAAAACTTTACATGGATTATCTCATTTAAGCCTCAAAACAAGTCTATGAGGGAGGTCATTTTATTAACCCTATATTATATACAAGGAAACTGAATTATTGGCCCCAGATCTTTTCCCTCTCTGTATCCACACCCTTGGCCATCTGAGTTGTTCCCACTATCAAAGTGAAGTAGGTTTCCTTCCCCATTGTCTTTAAGCCCAGCCATGTGCCTTGATTTGGCCAATGGGATGTTCATAGCCATAAGTGAGCAGAGCCTTGAAATGGATTTACACAGGGAGCTTTTACTCATATGTTTCCACCATTAATGTGAAAATATCATGTTCTAGCCAGAACACTAATCCCGGGGGGATAGCAAATATGGAAAGCAGACCTGAGCCCAAATGCCAAAAAGTAGGCAGCCAACTAGATCTTCAACTTGAAGCACAGCTGCCCAGCCTAGCACAGCTGACTCCTGTGTAGTCACATGAGCAAGAATGATAGATATTTTAAGTCACTGAGTTCTGGATTGGTTTGTTACTCAGTGATATCTGACTGATACAGGCACCAAGAGGTTAAGTTACTTGCCCAAGTTCTCACAGGTCGTGGTGGTAAGAAGATTCCAGCACAGATTGGTTTCATTTCAGTTCCCACCTTTTTAACAACTATGGCTTCCATCATCATCATCACATTTGTAATCCACATCCAATCACATTTATTGAATGTTCACTATATGCCAAGCACCCTAAGAAGTACCATTCATATATTATCTTACTGAACTGATGAACAACCCTCTGATACAAGTACTTACTACTGATCACATTTTATAGGAGGTTCAGTAAAGTAAGATGCTTGCCCAAGATCACACAGCTAATAGGAGACAGAGCCATCATTCATCTCAGAGTGTTCCAAGCTGCCATGCTCTACTTCAACACACTACTACTATTTTGAACAAAATCACAACTATCCTTAGAGAAAAATGTTAATGATCAGTTATTCCAAGAATCTCTTCTTGCCCAAATATTTCCAAAAGGCTGCTTCAAACCCCACAATGATTGCTTTTGAAAATTTCAGTCTTGCTTTTGAATAGTTTTTTTTTTTTTTTTTTTAAAGATTTTTATTTATTTGAGAGAGAGAGAACACATGAGAGGGGACAGGGTCAGAGGGCGAAGCAGACTCCCTGCTGAGCAGGGAGCCTGATGCGGGACTCGATCCAGGGACTCCAGGATCATGACCTGAGCTGAAGGCAGTCGCTTAACCAACTGAGCCACCCAGGCGCCCTGCTTTTGAATAGTTTTATGATTATTAAAGTTTTTAAAAATCTTAAAAATCTGCTTTAAACTCCTATATTAAAAATGAGGAGTCTAGGGCTTAGGGAAATAATTTTACTGATTCGATTACATGTAGTAAACTATGGGATATCAAAGTCCATATCCTGAATGCTCACCTTCAGCATCTTGCTTGGGAGGGAGAGGGATAGCAGTCCAATCCTGTGGAGTAGAAATGGGAATTTGGTGTCTAACTTCTCCTTAAATAGATATTTAGCCAAAATTCCTGACTTTTACTCTCACATCTAGAAGTACCTGAAGGCAGGCAGGGTGCTTTCTTGGAAGGAACCTGTGTAGAAACCTGGGGCCCTATATTTAAAAGGTCCCCATACTTGGTTTAATACTCTACTCTCACCATTTTTAAATCCCTCTTAATTTTTTAACAAGAGGCTTTGCTCTTTCATTTTACCCTGAGCCCCCTAAACTATGTAGCCAGTCTTGTGGAGGTATCTAGTCCTCCAATTTCTAAGCTTGGGGAGATTCTTCAATATGCAGTGAGTTGCTTCTCAGCTTTCCACTCTGCTGGCTATCACCTACAAGAGCGCACAGAGCCAATAATCAGAATATTAAGATGACAGGTGAAATGTGGTCATGAGTCAAACAGATCCATTGGTACCTCCATGCAAATCCAGCCCCACTAACTCTGGGCTGAGGGAGAGGCTAAAAGCAGAGGAATTGGTAGGAAGTCTAAGAAGCATTGAGCCTCCCTAGAAAACTAATTGCCCCTCTATTGGACTATACCATGCCCTTAAAAAATAGAAGGGAGTGAACCTCAAAATGTTTGCAGTTGAGTTTCAGCCATTGCTAGAGTGACCCTTCTTAATTTGGATACTCCTTATCCCATGCTCACATCATGACTCACACAAGTCTCTCTTGCCATGAAGTCATTCTAAATTCTCATCATCCCCTGAATCATCTTATCTATGTAAGAATTCATTCTGAATAACACTATTTTGACCCCGAGGATAACACAGAATAATTGTGCAGTTATTTTAATAAGAACAAATAATGAATTAGCTCTTCCCTCCTTTCTCCATCTTTATAATAATGGAGTTAATATAGGGCCTTATAATAAAAAGTATCAGGGCAAGGCAGGATTCACATGAAATATCGATCTTAATATCACAGGGGTAAGGGCAAGCTAATTGTTCCCCTGACCCCAACCTTGTTCTTACATGTGAAACACTAAGAAATGGAGAGATTAAATCAATGGAAATACATGTTGGTTATGAAAAACAAAGTGACTCTTTTACCCCATGAGATAGGAAAGACTAAAACCTCTATAAAGGTGAACTAATAGGAAACTATAAATGAATTATGTTGCCACATAGAGTCATCTGAAAAAGTTTTATTAAAAACACCTCCAAAGTATATTACATTTTATATTATACCAGGTGGAGCTAGGATGAGGGAGGGAGTTTATAGAGGAACTGTTGAACACAATTTTATTAGAATGCTTGTTCCCTTGATTATAATAAGGAGAGAAATAGGACTTATTGGTTTGGTTATTTGAAACATGCACATGCACACTTTCTCACACAACTCCAGCTTTGAGCAGGGTGAAAGTTCCTTTCTTCAGCTGAGAGTGACCTTGAAAATATTTTATTACTATTACAGGAAACCTGATTTAAGTATCGTCTTTTATGAAATGCTCCCATTGTTAAGAAGCATTCTTGGTTCGCTTTGCTGCTATTATGATGGTAAATACTGATTAAACATAGGAGACTATTCATAATACAAAGCAAGACGAACGTGCAGCCTTCAAGGGATTTAAAAATCAGGTAGATAAGACATTTTAGAATGTCAAGGTAATCTGTCATATACAAAATGGGAAGAGGGAAAAGAAAAAAAGACATATTCTTTCATGTTTCATTCCTTAAGGGGGACATCTAAAACACATATCTACTTAACATGGCTCGGAAATTAAAGTTATGATATCAATAACATCTACCTAACCACATGTTAGGAAGAAGAAAGATTGTATCTTGGAATACAGGAGTCTTCCTTGTGCAAATCCCATTAGGACCAATAGGGAGTTATTCATGCATCCAAATCCCTCCCGTCCTTCCCCTCTCCACCCCCAGACACAGACACCCTTGTTCTGAATGATCGGTGTATTTATCTATTTCACATAAATCAAGAATTTAATAAAAAAAATCCACCAACATGGCCATATGAGACATGAATCATGAGTGCTGTATGTATAAATCATATAGACCTTAAAAGCATTTATGATATAGCCCCTTTCATGCAAACCGCCCAAATGTTTTAGAGAGCTAAATCATACAGAAAGAGGAAAATGTAGTAAATAAAATGGAAAACCAATGGTTAACCAAACTAATGAACAAAATGTCTAGATGCCTCTCATCTCTGAATGGATTCCTTAGAAATTTTAACTGGAACGGGATTTTCAAGGAACCATTACATTCAGTAAGGCAACTGAATATGTTTGTAGTCAAAGATTTCTTTGACAAATGTTTCTGGAAAAAAAAATTAAAACTTCTAATAAGATAAAAAAAGGACAATGGATTCAGAAGAATATATTAGAAATAAAAAGAGTTAGTAAAGAAATATTCACTTCATGTTACTGCTGTATTATGCAGAAAACTCACTGTTTACAATTCCACCAACTCCAAATCCTCCTGTTTAAAAATATGTTATTTTCTCTGAGTGATTATTTTTAATTCATTCCCTTTGCCAAGAAGGTCTACTGCACTATAAAAATAAGTTTTCGATTACTTGCCATAAATTTCAAGCATGTCTCTTAACTTTGTAACCTCCTAAATTGCTGGTGATCTGCATATCTTGTTGGATTATCATGAAGAACTTTTATGCCACTGGATGAGAGCAGAAGTCCTTCCCATCTTTTTCTCTTCAACAACATTATGTGCATATGTTTATTTTTTGGTATTTCCTCTCTGATTCTTCTATTTCCTGAAGCATTTAGCTATTTCTGAGCTGATTCTGTTTCTGTCTATTTATTTTGTGTCTCCCTCACTACACTGAGAGCTTCCTGACCACAGGGATTTATTCTTTTATCATTATATCACCTAACATCATTTCTGGCATCACAGGTGCTATAGGTGCAATAGACAGATGGATAGCCAGAATAACTATCTGAGTAGCATCCCTACTTAGACAGCAGATAGAAATGATCAAGGCCCACGTTTTCAAATGCATCTGGTTTAGCAAGCAGAAGATGAAGCTCTTAACGTGAACTATGCACAGCCTTCAGCCATCAGCCTCTTCAGAGGTTGGTTCAGCAACAGCCCTTCCCAGGGTAGCCATGTCCAGTGACTGGTCATTGTGGAAGTACAAAGGCTCAGCCATCGTAAGCACTTGGGACAACTCTGAAGGGCCATTTTAGCTGCAGAGCTCCTCATAAGCTTGGCCAAGGATGCTGCTGACAGGGCGACATCACAACTCTACTCTTCCATGTGCCCACTCCTACTCTGTAATGCCCTGTACACTAAACCAAAGAGGCCAACTTGCAAAAAACAAGGAAAGCTAAAAATCAGGAATGCAGGTACAGAAATGACTCAGGTTACTTCTTTTGGCCATGAAGTCAAGCACTCTCACCTTCTGACTCTCATAATCACCAGCAAGTTACAAGACAAAGCAAACATCAGAAGGGCTACAACATAGCTATAGATTTCAGGAAGGAGATGATGGGTCTGCATTATAAGTAGACAGGGCGTGCCATAAGGCCCATGGCTGCCAAGTCTGAGGCCAGAGAATGTGGCCACTGGAGTAAATTAACCAGCCTGCCTCATCCTGCCTGGTTTAGAGAACTGCTGGAAGACCTTTGCTAGGAAACAAGCACCTACGTCTGGCCTCATCAGAGAAATGAGGGCCTCATATGAGGGTCTTTTCAAATGCTGCACCTGCCCTAGTATGTCCTCAGGCTCTCCTTCCAGTTCCTGGGGCCTCAGTTTCCCCACCTGTACATATTTCCTACATTACTTCAAAGAGGAGCTTGGAGACTTAATTAATGTTTGTCGAACATATCTTATATGAAAGGAATCATGTGCAGTAAGTTCAAAGTAGTCTTGGTCCTGCTGTTTCTTTCATGTGTGCTTAGAAGATTTTTCAGCCTTGATAAGAACTCAAAAAAAAAAAAAAAAAAAGCCACTTGCTCAAGTGCTTCGATTTGGGTCCTCACATTGTGATGCTCTCAGCATTTTCTCTGGATACCACAAAAAAATGAATAAAAATCAGTTAAACAACTGGTTCCATGAATCACACCACCATTCTTTAGGTGGTCAAGGTTTAAAAACATGAGAGCCATTCCAATGTCCCCCTATTTTGTCACTGCTACCCATGCCACTTACAAACATACCCACATATCACCAAGGTTTAGTGATTATTTCTAAAACTTTGTTTTTTCCCCTCTATCCCCTCTCTTTAGATTTCCTGAGAGTGACTTCATGAGGTCCTTATCACTTCCCCGATAGTCCTGAAGCTTCCAGTCTGACAAATTTCAGGTCAGGCAAACTTCACGCAACAATGAGAGTGTATTTCTTCAAACATATATATATGTTTGTGTCCATCTCATGCTCAAGTCCCTTATAAGATTCCCACCACTTAAGTCTACAATCTAAAATTTTAGGAAGACATTCAAGGTACTTCATAATATAGTCTCTATCTACATCTCCAATGTCATCTTCACCACCACCCCCTCTAACATACACACAGCTCTGCTTTCAGTCCTCCAAGGTTTTAAGGGCATCATCTCTATAACTGTGAACACAGTGCTTTAGTCCTTCCTTGTTATCTAATCTTGGTTTTTGTTTTGTTCATCAACACTTATCATCCTTCTGAGCCAACATATACTCCAACTATCCTAATCTATGCATACTTTTACCATACTTGGATTGTAGAATCACCATTTCCTTATGCAACTTACCCAGTAGTCTATAAATTCCTTAAGAAAAGGAATGATACCTGTCATTTCTGTATCTTCAGTGTTCCTAGCAAACTAGAGATGTTCAATAAATATTTATTAAATAAATACAAATAACTAAGCAGGGAGAGAGAGATGAGTTCAGGCATTTCTAAAACCCATGAGTTTCAGAAACATCCTCATTTCTAACCAAAAATGAACAAGTGAACAAAGCAAGAGGATTCTTGGCTTATTTGTGAATGGACAATTCCAGAAAATTGAGATGGAACAGGATGGGGAATCTTCTGATTATTCTAATTTAAAGTCTTCTAAGATTGATGGTTACCAGAGGGGAGGTGGGTGGGAGGAATGGTTGAAATAGGTGGTGGGTATTAAAGAGTGTACTTGTCAAGATGAGCACTGAGTAATTTAGAGAACTGTTGAATCACTATATTGTACACCCAAGACTAACAGAACATTGTATGTTAACTACTGGAATTAAAATTAAAAACAATAAAAAATAAAAGCTTCTAAGACAAATTCTTGCAAAATATCACTAAATTTCATTGGCAACATAATAAGGATGGCAGGCAGGGGAAATCAGCTGGTTTGATCAAGAAGGCAATAACAATTGATTAATTAATCTTCAACTAAATCCAGTATGGGGATAGTGTGGGGCCTTCATTCAGAGAGGGAATGAAGAGAAACAGAATCTAGATTACAGCTGGGCTCTAGGCCTTGAGTTCCCAAATGTGTGGCTGACCATTGGAATCACTTGGGAAGCAGCTGAAAAATGCAGATCCCTGGGCTCCATTTGTGACTTAAAGAATCAGAATTTCAAGGGGGGCATCCCAGGGATTTGTATTATAAAAGGGCTTCCAGTTGATTCTGAGGATGAGTCAGTTTTAGGAAACACTGACCTATGATTGATTCACTCATTTATTCATTCAAAAATGTACTCATTCACTGTGGGTCATTATCTACATATTCATTTATTCAATAAAAACTGATAATAAAGAGAAGGAAAAGGAGTACAGAAAGAGAGAGGAACAGTCCCTTCATCCTCTTTTCTGATGCACTGTTTTGTGTAGGTCTGTCCTTCAAGCTGCTCCTGGTTTTCACTAGTTTTGGGTTGTTGTTGTTGTTGTTTAACCCTTTCTCTCTCTCTCTCTCCCCCCCCCTTTTTTTAGAGGAAAAAAGAGAGATTGAGGGGGGAGGGGAAAAAGGAGAGGGGGAAAAAAGAATCCCAAGCAGGCTCCACACCCAGCCTGGAGCCCGATGCAGGGGCCGATCCCCAACCCTGAGATCATGACCTGAGCCAAAATCAAGAGTCAGATGCTTAACAGACTGAGCCATCCAGTTGCCCCACTCTTTATTTCTTAAGGCAAAGATGCTTCAAAACTACAAATCCTTTCTTTTTCCAGGATTACCTTTCCTAAAGAGTGATCTGAAGATCAGTGCACCTTTTCCAAGTGTCAGGATCCTCCACAGAAAAATATTAACAAGCCTATGAACAATTATTATTCCCCTCTATTCTTTCCTTTCCTTCCTTCCCTTGCCCGAGGCCGGCATCAAGGTTCTATAGCCAGAGAGGTCTGAGGGAGGAGGAGGGTTATTACTCCTGGCAAAAGAAGCCTTAAATTCCAGTGAATAAATGAACATTAGCAGACTGGTCCCGAGAGGGTGCCAACCCTGCTTTAATCTTTTAGATAGAAAAATGAACTGGATAAGTCATAAAATTCATGGGAGGCTCAACCTAAAGGGAGGGAAGCTAGAGCAAAGAGGAAAAGGACTTTTCAAATAATTAGGGGAAACTAAAAGGGCAATATCTAGTTAACAAGACTTGTACCAGTCATGGTTTCCACTTCTAATTTTAATGAAGGTTTTCTCCTTCCCACCAAAATCTGGAACACCATGCATATGGTATCCAATACATATTTATTATGTAGTTGAGCACCTAAACTCTTGTTTTTTAGTTTAAACCTGTCAAAGAGAGTGGAAGGTAGCCGCAAAAGCAGGAATTATTAAATGATGGACTTGCACAATGGAGACACCCTGGTGAACAATCAGCCTACCTCCTACTTTGCTGTTGCGTTTCTGGCTTCATTTATTTTTATTTTATTTATTTATTTTAGAGACAGAGCCAAGGGAAGGGAGATGGGGAGAGAGTCTGGAGCAAACTCCACGCTGAGCATGGAGCCTGATCTCAGGACCCTGAGATCATGACCTGAGCTAAAACCAAAAATTGGACATTCAATGGACTGAGCCACCCAGGTACCCCCTGGTTTCCTTTTAAAGGAAAGATGTATAACATCTTTTTTTTTAATATTTTATTTATTTATTTGACACAGAGTGACCCAGCGAGAGAGGGAACACAAGCAGGGGGAGTGGGAGAGGGAGAAGCAGGCTTCCCGCTGGGAGCCTGATGCGGGGCTCAATCCCAGGACCCTGGAATCATGACCTGAGCTGAAGGCAGATGCTTAACGACTGAGCCACCCAGGCACCCCACATCTTTCATTTTTTAAATGGGTAGTAGTAATAATCTTTCTACTTGAATGAGATAATTTAACCTAATCTTAGGATTTTCCAAGGGAGGAAGTGTAGTGTTTAATTAATAGAATCCACTCTATTTCCAGAGGAATATGAGGTTCACAAAGGTTCAACAACTTGCCCAAATTCACATGGTCAGTTGGAAACAGTCCTCATACAAAACTTAAATATCAGGATGCCTGATTCAGTGGAAGATGATGCCTTCTCACCTGCTATATAAGCCATCCATATAAGAAAAACATGAGTAGCCAAAACGCATTCCTAACTGGGTTTGGAGATCTCACTTAAACATTTTGGTGTTAAGAGTCAGCTTGGCAGCATGCAGCTTATAAGCATTAAATATCTAAGTCATTGAGCAAGCCTACAGAACTCATGGTTAAAGGGCATTTGAGATTCTAGGGACATCAACTAGCTCACACAGAACAATGTTTTCCAAGGAAAGGTGTCAGAACTACGTGGATTCAGTTTCCTAAATATATTGCCATCTCCCTGTCACCTACCACACCAATCTTGGGAGGAGAGATTATTGGAGGGGGAAAAGATTTTAAAAGACTTTCTAGGTATGGTGGGCTCAGGTTTTCTTTGAGTCCTAAGATATTTGTGAAAATCAAATCAGGAATAGTAGATAATATCAAAACATGTTCAGGATGACTTTGCTTTAGACAAAAACACACATTTCTAAATTTAGCCATGTAATTCCCAAAATTATCTCTTTGTGATCACTAACCCCAATGGACTAACCCCAGTGAAGTTAGCAACCAAATGATGAATTTACACTAATGTCTTTAGCACCCAGTTGTTCCGTCTTCAGCTTTGTAATTTAACAGATGTACTTTTGAGCCTTAGAAATCAATGAATCTACTAAGAAAGAACTAGATCTATGTAGTACCTGTGATGTACCTGTTCTACAAAAGGGGCTTTCCCAAGAAATAAGATTCAATGTTGTAACCATCCCTTGAAGTAGTCTGGCTCAGTGGTCACACTATGGGATTTGGAATTATTCTGTCCTGATTTGCCAAGAAATCCTCCACCCACAGCTGGGTAACCTAATTTAACTTCTCTGTGCTTCAGTTTTCTAATTGGTAAAATACAGATAATAATCAGACCTACTTCTTGGGTCATAATGAGAATTTAATGTGTTAGTACAAAAGAAAATGCTCAGGATAACTGTCTGACACAAAGTAAGAACTTAATACTTATAAGTTAAGATTTGTATGGTCCTCTTACAGTTAAGGGAACTGAAGCTCAGAACTGATAACTTGCTCAAAACTTTAGTAAGTGGCAAATCCCTTTGTAGGGCTGGGGATCTGGAATGGTAGTGGGGGGGTATCTCTTTTTCACTTCAAGATTCATTTATATTTAGATACGTAAAAAATGATATAGCTAATCATATTATAGAAAATATGAAAATACTTGAATAATTATCTTACTGTGACCTTAGTTAAAATTTGCATTGTTTCTTTTTCCTTTTCCTCATACATTGTTTTGCAAAACTGTAAACTCAGTATACAAACAATCTGTGTTTGACACTTTATTTAGCATTATATCATGGTCAGTTTTTTTTATACCTGTTATTTTTCAAGGCTGTAAATTATTCTTTCTGGTGACTACACCATAACGGGCATAATTATTTTGGGGGTTAATATACTGTTACCTTCATCTCCCACCTTAGCACTCCCAATTTAAAGACAAGTTCATATAAGATGAAAGTGAGATTTGCTTTGAATGACACTGAAACTATTACCAGAAGCAGAATTGAAACCTTGATTCCTAACTTTTATTTATTTGTTTTAATCAAAGTATAATTAACAACAGTATTATATTAGTTTCAGGTGGACAATATAGTGATTTAAAACAATTCTAGGGGTGCCTGGGTGGCTCAGTCATTGGGCATCTGCCTTCAGCTCAGGTCATGATCCCAGGGTCCTGGGATCATGCCCTGCATTGAGCTCCCTGCTCAGCGGGAAGCCTGCTTCTCCCTCTCCCACTCCCCCTGCTTGTGTTTCCTCTCTCGCTGTGTCTCTCTCTGTCAAATAAATAAAATCTTTTAAATAATTAATTAATTAATTAATTAAATAAAACAATTCTATACATTACTCAGTGCTCATCAAGCGTCCTCTTAATCCCTTTTATGTATTTCACCCATCCCCTCCCCACTTCCCCTCTGGTAACTACCAATTGGTTCTCTGTATTTAATCTGGTTTTTTGTCTCTTTTTTCTTTATGTTTTATTCTTAAATTCCACATATAAATGAAATAATATGGTATTTGTCTTTCTCTGACTAACTTATTTCACTTAGCATTATACCCTCTAGATCCATCCATGTGGTTGCAAATGGCAAGATTTCATTCTTTTTGATGGCTGAGTAATATTCCACTGTGTGTGTGTGTGTGTGTGTGTGTGTGTATGTGTACACCACATCTTCTTTACCCATTCATTTATGGATGAACACTTGAGTGGCTTCCATATCTTGGCTACAGTAAATAATGCTACAATAAACACAGGGGTGCAGTTATCTTTTCAAATTAGTGTTTTTGTTTTTTCCAAAATAAATAAAGAACTCAGCACCAAAAATACAAATAATCCAAATTAAAAAATGGGCAGAGAACCTGAATAAACATTTTTTTCAAAGAAGACATACAAATGACCAATAGATGCATGAAAAGATGCCCAACGTCACTCATCATCAGGGAAATGCAAATCAATACCACAATGAGATATCACCTCATACCTGTCAGAGAGGCTACAGTCAAAAAGACAAGAATTAACAAGTGTTGGAGAGGATGTACAGAAAAAGGAACCCTCTTGCACTGTCAGTAGGAATGTGAATTGGTGCAGCCACTGTGGAAAACAGTATGGAAGTTCCTTTAAAAATTAAAAATTGAGGGGCACCTGGGTGGCTCAGTTGGTTAAGTGTCTGCCTTCAGCTCAGGTCATGATCTCAGGGTCCTGGGATCAAGCCCTGCATTGAGCTCCCTGCTCAGCAGGGAGTCTGCTTCTCCCTCTGTCTCTCTTCTGCTTGTATTCTCTCTCTCTCCTTCTCTCTCTCACCCTGTCAAATAAATAAAAATCTTTAAAAATTAAAATTAAAAATAGAATTACCATATGATCTAGTAATTCCACTACTGGGTATTTACCCAAAGAAAATGAAAACACTGAGTCCTAAGTCTTTTTCTAGTTGTCTTAATTCCACGCTTAAAATGTACAGGAGAATACCCTCTGTCCACCTTGCCAGGTCAATGTAAATGTCACATGAGATAACGTATGCACTAAATCTTGGAAAGTGTCATTGGTATTTTTTTTTCTGGTGCTTTTTTTCTATGCTGGTACTCTCAAAAGGCAAATAAAGATTTAAACACTGGTCAATGCTGACATGCTATGAAACAGACAATGTGGAAAGTGTCATGTCATTGCCCATTCAGAGTCCAGAATATCCCTTAATCAGCTACTCGAATTGTCTTAGAACATTAACTGAAGCTATGAAAAACCACATGGATCATCAAAAAAAAAAAAAAAAAAAAAAAGTTTCCAGTAGCTATTCTTGGTTAATATCAGTTCAAAAGTCTCTGGGCCTGCAAGTGAACAACTTCTTAGCAGAATTTCGAAGCAGTCTTCCAAAACTATCAGGGAGGGAGAAGGAGATGCATAACTCAAGGCAGTTGGATTTTATTAACAGTTCAGCATCTTTGTCAACTACTTAGCTCCATGCTTACTCCATGTCCTCCATTTTCCTATAAAACTGCTCTTCTGATTGGAGCTATGACCACGTTGGGCCTCACAGGGCTGGCCTTGGCTGTGAACTTCCCTGTGGGGATCAAGAAGAGCTTTTATACCTCCTTTGCCCAGTCATGAAGGAGCACCATGAATACACACTCAGCCTGGTCTGGCACGAGCACCCACTTCCAGTCTAGACGGCAGCCTAAGAGAGGGGCTAATGCTAGGTTTCACCAGACTGAGCTTCGCATTTGTCATGGCTCTGCCCACGGTGATTCCTTTGATCTTGATCCTAGCAAACCACAGTCATGGACAAAGGTAAAATGGATTCCTGCTTCTGAAAAGCTTTGATGGAAATTCCCGTGATTCCCAATTCCCTCTCAAGCCTCTTTCTGCTCCTTCAGATTTACCTTCAACATTTAGCCCTAAATCCAGCTGTAAATCTAGCATTAGAGAGGCTATCAAGCCAGAGTGAATCATTTACCGCTCTACTGTGGATATCCTGGGCCACAGCTGACCCATTTGGGAAAGTACATGATCATCTTTACTTAGCCAGGCACCCTAATCATAGATTCCAGGCTCAACATTCTTCATTTAATTTTCTCTGAGAACTGCCTAGGCTGTGATCTGATCCTCAGAGAGGGGCAATCATTTCTAAAGGGCAGATTGTTAGAAAAGTTTGCAATTAAAAACAACAACAAATATATGCAGGCTCCTTGTGGTTATAGTGAAGGAATGTGCCCAGCATGCATGCCGCTGTCATCTCAAGGCTCTCTTCTAAAAACAAGACCTATTCCCTGGGCTGTCCGCAACACTATGTTCTGTTTGTTTCCTGTGTAAAAAAAGAAACTAAATTGAAATAGGTTTACTTGGTGCAAAGGCTTCAGATTTGGGCCACTGGCTCCACAAAGTCAAGTATAGCCAAATTCATGAATATCATAGCATTTTGGAGGTGATGTCTAACCCTCTCATTTTACAAGTGAGGGCACTGAAACCCAGCAAAGGAAAAAAGCTTGCTGGAGGCCCATGTGAGTTATTAACACAGTTGATCTTGAACTTAGTTCTTTTGATGCCCAAGCCAGTACCTATGTCCTAAGCCAAAAGGTGAATCCAGTGGGCAGCATTTCCTGAGACAGGGGAGGCCAGACTATCTGATAACACCCAGAAGTGAAAGAATCCACAAAGTATTTACTAACATTTAACTTAGGACTGAGGAAAGAAGAGGGCCAGTCCTTCCAGATACAGATTTCAAGTTTCTCAAAACCCAGATACCAGATAAATACACACATTCAAATCCCTTCCCTCTCCACACCTCATACACACAGTCAATACCATGTGCCCTCCCTTCGCAAAGCAAAAGAATGCGCATGTTGTATTTAAAAACCTCATCTAAGAAGAAAAGACATCATTTTTCTTTTGGGGCATTTTTTTTCCTACCAAAAGGTCGGGGGGGGGGCAGGGGGAATAAACTTGCTTAGGGATCAAAATATCTGCTGGAGAAGGAATTTAAGGGGATCCTGGCAGCTGGCTTTCTGTGGAAGGAGAAGGTGGTGGTGTGAACTGCCGTTCTATAGCAGGCATGCTGGGGAGCAGGGCACAGCAAAGTGGGCAATGCAGCATTGGACCAGTGCCTGGCTCTTGCTCCCAGGGCAATCATCAGCTCTGCTCTGCTTGGCTCCCTTGGACAAGTTAGGAGCCAGCTGCCTTCTGCACTTAACTCTTAAATTTGAAGGGTCTCTCTGGTCTATTCAGCTGAGGCATCCCCAGCAGGTAGCAAGATCAGGTACTGGCTGAAGCCTTCATGTCTCAGAGTAAAAGCTTACCAAGAACGCAATTTTGAAGCTGCAACTGGGAAGGTCCTTTGGGCAGAAGAGAAAGAAAAGAAGATGATCTTATTTCACTTAATGCTTAAAATGATCTCCATGCCTGGGAGAAGCATCCTAATGTTAGTGGTGCTATACACAGGGATCCCTCCTCACCTGCTTCCAGCATGCAGTTACCAAGTCAATATAAGCAGGCTTGTTAACCAGACTTCAGTGTCAACATTGCTCCCTACCAGACCAATTCTGCACTGATCAGATACATGATTCTCTATCATGCCATTTGCATCTGTTAGTTGTTTCTGTTTTCCTGGATGTTCTTCCTTCTCCATGGTTATACTCTTGTCCATGATTCTCTATCATGCCATTTGCATTTGTTAGTTGTTTCTGTTTTCCTGGATGTTCTTCCTTCTCCATGGTTATACTCTTGAGCTACTGATTACAGTTGCTTTCCCCTAACTCTTCCATTATAATCAGATTCCTCTGTAGGTCAATCTTACTGCAAGACAGGTGGGAGGGATGTGGATCCTGGTTCTTGACTTTCCCTCTCGTACACTGAGCAACCCTTAGTCAAGAGACCATGACCAAACTGGAGTGTCAGTAAGATGGTTGGTCCCTCTCCTTTGAAGAGCCCAGCTCAGAGATTTCTAGTTCCAAAGTTACCTCCCAATGAGAATGGCCACGTTGCAAATTTCATTAGTATTTTACACAGGATAGCCACTTCAAAATTTTACCTACTCAAGGCCCTGGAATTTTATCTCTTAAAAGAGTCACAGTAAATGAACTCATAAACATGCCACTAGTTTTCTCAACTTCTTGCAAACTCAGCAATTAGCAAGCTTATTTTTAGCCTTAGAAAATTTTCTTTAAACAAAAACTTACTCTCAAGAGATAAACTGGGGATCACTCTGGTTGGGGAAAGCTAGGGTAACTCCACGCTTTTTGCCTTATGTCCCACAAGAATGGTTCAGGAAACTAATCTGTCCTAGTGTCTCCCTCTTTGGGGCACTTCTTCCTTTCATGCTTCTCTTCAGATTGTTT
The DNA here is from genome assembly GCF_004348235.1 of Phoca vitulina. Taxonomy (NCBI): domain Eukaryota; kingdom Metazoa; phylum Chordata; class Mammalia; order Carnivora; family Phocidae; genus Phoca; species Phoca vitulina. Next base: position 19,161,725 of record NW_022589725.1, on the reverse strand, counting down.
TATTTCACAAACTTTAGATTATTATGACTTCTTTAAAAACTGTATCAAACAACATTACTTCCTCTCTGAGTTTGTTTTTTGTTTTTCAATAATTATCAGCCTGTTACCCAATGCAAAATAAATACTCTTCATTGGTTTCCTTATGTTTTCATTCAAAGTCTTCTCTTTATTCACTAGCCTTCTCTGGAAGCCATTCTTTCTCTTCCCTATTTGACATGTTCTCATACAGCTGGGTCTTGCTTCTAAATCGCCTTTTTTAGCACTCTCATCCCACAGAAATGTTTAGTTTAGTATTTGTGGTTGAAATGTTCCACAGGGGGTCAGAGAAGTGAGATGACTTGCCCAAGATCATACCACTAGTGGCATAATAAAGAGAGAACCCAAGCCTTTGGAAATCTGTTCAGCTCAGTCCTTTTTTCCTCTTACTCTCCACTTACTCATACCTTCACTCTGGTCCACATCTGTATAGGTTCAGTCACATGGCTCCTCTGGATATCCTGACTCCCTCTATAAAATAAGCAGGTCACTCTAGTAATTTCTAATGTTGCCTTCTAAGCTCTACCTTTCTATAAGAAATGGAAATGGTTACAATCATTGACCCTGGCCAAACCATTCAGGTTTTATTCTATTAGAGGTAAACTTCTTTTGACAACTCTCAACTACCCAGGTAACTTTCTATTAAACTGTTTCCCCTTGCACATACTTCTGTCTCCAGCCCTGGCCTAAACCCAGGCAGGCAGAAGTGGCAAACTGCTTGGAGGAAGGCTTTCCAAAGATCTTGGAAGTTTCAAGAAAGACTTTTGTGGTATTTCTGGTCCAGCCAGAATCAGGAAGTACCAGATCACTCACAAGGAAACTCATTCTTGCACAATTTCCAACAACATCCCCCCCACAACTCCACCCCCAAGCCTTCCCCGCACCAGACATTCCCTGCCCTTCCTCAAACACAAGTTTTTGCAGAGTCGAAAGTTTTGATAGTTCAGATAAGGTTCAAATGAGTTGCTGAGCTCTTGAGGGCTGGAAGTGAACCTAGCATTTTGTTCTTTGCTCATCCCCAGTAATGAGTATACCAGGCTGTCGCTGTCAAGGTGGTTTGGGTCACATAGTGAAAATCGACATAATTGAAAGCATTAATCAACAAACAATTACATATAATGGTACAGAATGACTACTTATGAGACCTTACATGATTCTGACCAAGTCTGTCTGTGGTAATAACAGGAGGCATACAATTGTATCACAGTTTTTTGAGAAATAAATGGGGTCTTGTTTTGTTAAAAAAAAAAGAAAAATTACTTCTGAAGGTAGGGATGAGGAGAACGAGATTAATGCTTAGGATGCCAATGGACTTCAAATTATCCCCCAAATGAAAAGTGCATTCTAGTAATTTTTCTAGGTGTGGGGAAAAACAGCTTTAATAAATTCAACTGGATGATGCTTCTTAGGTTATTCTTTAAAATGTTTCCTTTAGAAGGCCAACTTCATTATCCTTCAGTTGCTTCCAATCATCAGAACTTTAGGGCTGATTTTGAAATACTTATTTTTCTCATGAACTTGGGGAAATAGGGGAAGCAATTAGATCTTGTGATTTTTAAGGCTGCACTGAGGATAAAGTAAGAAAATATCATAAATTTTATTTCATGCTTTCTTGCCAATTGACAGAAATGTGCAGTCCATATGAATTCATATAACGAGGGTGGAATGTTGGAAAAACCAATAAAGATTTTGTGGTCTGACCTATAATAAATGTAGTTTGATTTAGAGTCTGTTTTTCACAACATGGCAAAATGAATCATAAAATAATGGGCCCTGAAACTCCTGCATTTTTTAACAATAGCCTGGGGACAGTTTACAGTGTAATGAATTGTAATTAACCCACCTTCAAAATCTTTTATGAGTATTTTGCCAATTAGCTCCGCATGCTTGCTAATGACTCATGGCTAGTGCATGTCTTTACAGAACTGGATTTTACAGCACACATCGCCCTGTTAACTCAGCACAAGTGTGCAGCATGGTAAGGATGACACAGGTAGACTGAAACACCCTCAAGAGTATCCTCACTTTGCCAACCCAAATGGACTCAGCCATCATTCCTCCAAGCCCAAGATAACCATAATGGTTTGTGATGTCAGAGGACTTTGGTTTCTGATGGATTGCAAGGAATGCTTCACTCCCTGTAGACACATCTGTTGTTACTTAGCACTAACATATATAATGCTACTAATTGTGGAGCCATCTTTGTTTTCTTTACTTAGCACTCTGGTTAGCATTATTTTATCTTCGTGGTTCATGGCTTTCTGCCACTGACAACATAAGTCCACTCAAGAGAAAATAAAACAACTACTAAGCTGTCTCCTTACATTGCTTTGCTTTGAAATTACAAGGACCATGTGCAGTCAAACTTGCTTCCTGGGGTCCTAGCACTTACCTTGCTATGTCAAAAGTTGGCTTTTCCTTGCAAGAACTGGTACCTCCACTGGTCCAAGAGCAGGCTGAGGAGGCTGCAGTAAGCAGTGGGGGTCTGGCTTTAAACTCCATGCACTGAGAAAGTTAATTGTAGGCAAGGTCAAACTTTCCCAATTCTTCTGAGGCCAAGCCAACAAATCCTAAAGCCAACTTAAGAAAGCTAACCAAAGGTGACAAAGAAGTTACTCCATAATTTCCTCAGCTATGTATGAAGAATGTTAAGGATCTATAATGTTACCAGTATTTTTCTTCCAGCAAAGCCACATACCAGAATGAAGATATAGAGGCTAATTTTCGGAATCATAACACAATAATGTACTTTGGGAAATCTAAAACTACATAGGAATGGTTTCCCCATGATGCCAATAAAAGTGAACAGTTTTTAAGCTCACACCTTTGAGGCAATGGTGGTTCTAAACTAGCAGAGAACTCTTGGTAACTGGAAAAGGCTTCTGTGAAGAAGGACAAAGACAAAGGAAGAAGTCTAAGCCACCCTGGGGGATCTCCCTGTGAGGATACTGCATACACAGAAGGTGAGTAGAGGCCCCCATAAAGTGACAGGGAATAGAGTAAGAGGAAAAGAGATCTCACTGCAATTAGTTGGATCCTTTGGAATCCCCAAGTATGAACCCATCAAGAAATTTCTTGAACTGGGGGCTTAGGTAGCTCCTTCTTGGCTCTGGTCCTTATACAGTTGATGAGGGCAACCCCTAAGCTGCAGAGAACCAAGGCATCAGGAGTTGACTGAAGGCCAATGCCAATGGCCTGAGGAGAAATGCATGGCAATATGCCTGCAATGTCTCTATCCTTCACCAGGTCCATGGCTGCTCTAGTCTAGTCCATATGCCTCTTGCCCTCTCTCATCTATGGATCAAGACTGGACATCTTAACAAGTCATTGTCTATCCAGCAACTTATGAGAAATGAGCTAAATCAACTGAGGTATGTCTCTTGAGAATTTTAATTAAGAAACACGTAACTGTTGTTAGCTAATGCTGGACCATGTGGAAATTTAAAAGCACAGAAAACCTACTGAGCAAAATAAGAAAGAAGAAAGAGTTGGAGAGAAATATCTGATACAATGAAAGACACTGGACTCCCAAAGGCTTTCCAGGTCTATATTTTAGTTTCCAATCAATCCCAGCTGGGCTCTCTGCTCTTGTGTTAGTGTACACTCCACTTCTTAGAAATAAGGCAGCATTTACTGGAACACCTGTATGTAAGAAGTGGCTCTTAAGTCAGAGAGCCTGGGTCTGAATACCATCCTGCCATGTACTAATTCTGTAGATTTGGATAATCTACGATCCAGTTTCCTCCTCCACAAAATGGGGCATCTACTGTTCCTCAGCCACAGGGCTGTGAGGACTAATCCATGTAAAGCACAATGTTTGGAGCAAGTAAATGTTAGATAAATGTTGTTCATTGTTAATAATCTGTTAACAGACTTCTTTTCCTTCCTTAAAACTGTGCTTTTCTCCTACTATAACTCATTAAGCTGAGAAAGCAATCTCCCCAGTTGATCAAGGACATTCTTTAGACAACAGTACATATTCCATGTACACAGCTCACTACCACCCCATGGAATCAGCTTACTGATATGGAGATATCACTTAACTGTTAAATCTATATGAACTCTCCTGATCTATATGATAAGCTTTAAGTTCCAAGAAAAAAACAACAGAGGTAGATTTGCACATTTCATTGTTTTAAATTAACATTTGCAAAGACCAAGTTTGGGAATTCGTTCTGTGGCTTGAGAATAAAGTGAAATTAACTGCCACATTGTACATGGAGTGTGCCCTGGACTTTGTCTGGCTAACATCATTTTAGAGGTTAGAAGGAATTCAGCTGGACTCAATATTTTTTTAGTTTAGTCACAGAAGAGCACATCTGTAGTAAACAGTATTTCCGTAATCACTTCATTCCTTGACGCTGAGCATCAACTGTCCATGTTCAGTGAGTTAACACTGTCCTTGCAACTGGACAGCTTGTCAGTTTCATTTGCATGTGAGCTATCTGTTCTACCACGTAATTAATCCTGTTTAGCTTTCAATGCGTGTTTTTATAGAAAGTAGCTGATTTTTTTTAAAAAACCCACATCCATAGAATCTAAAGTAAAAAAGTATAGTATCAATTAATTTCCACACGACATTTAGAGACAGTGCCAAAGTTGAGGAGTATTCAGCTTCTATTTAAATAGTTCCCTCTGGTTTGGGTTAACATTTAACTGTTAGCACTTCAGAATTTAAGAGAATTCAAATCTCTTAAATTCAGAATGCTAACATCTCCTTTGGACTACTTAAACCATTGGAGTTTCTCAATCATCTAAATACTCTGACAAATATAAGAAGTTTTTACTTAGTTTTAATTTATCTCCTTTACATAATTTAATTTCACTTTGTTTCACTGCATTTTTCCCTGAAAGGAAATGGAAGAGGAGACAGCACACTTCATATTATAACCTGCCTTACTAAGATACACCAGAATAATTCAGGAGGTCTGTTGGGCAAGGGAAGAAACATGATGACTACTGCAAATCAAGTGTTGTTGCTATGGGAATAAAAGTAGAAAGATTAAATCAATTTCAAAAAATGCTATTTATTATTCTGAACTATTTAAAAACTTCAGTAAAAACACATAGATCTTTCCAATTTGAAATGGAAGATTAGTTTCAGGAATGAGATTTAAGAGTTAGCTAACTTCTTCTAGGTATGCAAAAATATTCAGACCTGAATATAATTTTGTTTGTCTTCATTCAATAAAGGTATAGATATATATATATACAGTGTATAAAAACAGTAAGAATTTGTTTTTTCCTTCAAAATATTAAATTGCATTTAAATTCCCCTATTTTAGTACTCTTTCTGTTCTTTTACATAAGGTTCAAATTAATGCAGTTTTTTTTAAGGTGCATTCCTTGATATTATGTACTTCCATTTTATGTGACTTTGTTCAGAGCCACACTATATAATCACACCATATAAATAATAAATAACCATATAATCATAAACCAATTTTTATGAACCAAATTGGGCTTAATATCAAGCTTGGTGTATTATAACTCAAAAAATACAGACTTTGACACAGCCTTCCAAGAGCTTACAGAGAAAAAAATTCAATGCATTAGATTTGCAAACAGGAGAGAAACTTAAAACCAGTTCAGCAAAGGTCAGGAAAGTATTCCCATCATTTACAGGTCAAGAGGGGGTGTAATTAGAGGGAAGAGATAAGGCTGAGTATGTAATTTGGATGGAGATGAGAGAGCAGATAGGAGACTCTTATGTAGGTAGTGACTGTGTTGAAGCAAATTTTTCCATTCCAGTGGAATATTTTTATTTCTTTTATTTAATGAGCTTTTTATTTAGTATATGCTGTGTGCAAAACACAAAAGGTGCTAAGGTATGAGGGCAAGAATCCATCAGACTCACTTCCTATCTACTATGCACTTTTAATTTAATAGGAAAGATAAGGATAACGTACCAAGTAGTCATGTTAAGCTTTAGTGTTGAAAACATTGTGCGAAATCATGTCTTGTTCACCAAATAACAGTCCGAAGAGATAAAGAGTAAATATCCTAACTGTAAAAGTAAGAAATATAGACAATAGGAGCAATATGATCTATTTCATTATATGATTTTTGTAAAATAAAGAAAGGGCCTTTGAAGAGGTGGGACTTCCCAGACAAGGAAGAACTGAACACTCAAAGTCGAAGGAAGTTTTCCAAATCAAAGAACAATATATTCTCACCCCAGCAATATTTTAGTACAAGTTTTCAAAAGTGGAAATCACCTACTAGAAATTTGTTTCAGAAAGAGAAGGCATGGGGTTCGCCATTATAGAGTATTCCCTACTTTTAATGTAAATGAATATGTAACCATGAACTTGTATTCCTGGAGCCAATCCCCTCCCCCTATCTTGTGTGGGTAGCAGCTAAGGGGTTTGTGAATGACTGACTGCAGTTATAGTCCCAGGGTAAACCTGGGTGATCCATCCCAGAAACAAAAGAGTAATTCAGGAGTTGTAGAAGTAGAACATAGCTTAGGACATTTTTTCAAGGATTTGACAGAACAACCTTTTCTTTCTGCATGACTTAATGTTCAGAATTTAATACACAAATTTGCGAATATTAGTGAAGCAAGTCTGAGAATAAGGAATAAACATAGGTGAGGGAAAAGCCAAAAGAATCACTAAAAAACAGAGCCATAGTTAAACTGCACCTGACATCTATCCTAATTTTGACCTTTAAAATAACATGATCCAATAAACCCCTTTTATTATTTATAAGTTATATGTTGTACTACTTTCAATAAAAAAGTATAATATTTCCATCTGTTAAAGGCTCCTAGGATCCAATTTATAAACAAAATAAAGTCATACAGTTGCAAGTACTAAAGAATAATTTTTAAATTTCTCAGCAAAATATTTGAAAAGACAGATTATAACTCTCAAAAACCTTGATAATGAAAACTGATAAGCAAGCCAGAAGAAACTGTCACTAACTAGAATGTTGATGGAATTGGTTAGATGAAAAGAATAAGTGATCTTATCTGAAAAAAAAAAAAAGGCAGGAATTAATTTTACCCTGTTTTACTATCTTTCCCTAGTTTAGAGATGCATGAGCCTTCCTTATTAACAAGGTGGGCTTCTCAATGGATAAAGTGACACACCATCTCCCACAGTGTCTAAGACACAGCAAGTGATCAGTGAATGCTGCTCTTATTATTGTTGTTATTGTTACATTGCTGCTAGTACTTAGGGAAGCTAGACTAAGTTTAGTACAACTGCTGTATTTCTGCATTTATTTCTGGTTCCCAGAAAACAAAAAAGAAGTTGCTATAAAAGAAAACTTGGTATAGAAGGGGAAGACAAAAAAGGAAGGCAAAAAGTAATTCACAAAAGTAAGTGATTAGAGGCACTGGAAGGATGATATGCTGGCATGACAGTTCCTTTTGTAGTTATGGAACAGACAGACCAGTACAGCAGAGCCTAGACCATAAAAAGAGGAAGCAGAATAGCTTAGCCTATACCATGTGCATATAAGTCTGTTCTCTACCATTGGATCTGAGAATGGATAGCACCCGAATAGTCAAGGTTAAATTCACATCCCTTGTCTTTGGTGAAAGAAAACACTATTTGATTGCACTTATCAAGGATGAATAAAAGGAATAAACAGAGTCTAAGAAAAGGACTACATGACAGAATTTGTATTGAATCTTATGGAAATTTGGATATTTGACTAAATTGATAAGTCTGCATGATTCATACTCATAGAAAGGGAACAACCGTCTACAATTTCAAGATACCACTTCTGAGAATTACTTACTATAGAAACAAAAATAGCATTTAAACAAAACTGGTGGCATCTCTACTAGCTGGAAAAAAAGCTGTTAAAAAATGAGCAAAAGAGGGGCGCCTGGGTGGCTCAATCGTTAAGCGTCTGCCTTCGGCTCAGGTCATGGTCCCGGGGTCCTGGGATCGAGCCCCGCATCAGGCTCCCTGCTCCGCAGGAAGCCTGCTTCTCCCTCTCCCTCTGCCCCTGCTTGTGTTCTCTCTCTCGCTGTGTCTGTCAAATAAATAAATAAAATCTTTAAAAAAACAAATTAATTAATTTAAAAAAATGAGCAAAAGACAAAAGAATTTGACAGGCTGAAGAGTTTAGGCTATGATGGAAAGGGAGAGCACTAAGGTAAGGAACCATGAAAGAAAACAGTATTTTTAATAAGGTAATTAATTTAAAATGGGCAGAAGACATGAACAGACATTTCTCCAAAGAAAACACAGAGATGGCCAATAGACACATGAAAAGATGCTCAACATCACTCATCATCAGGAATGTAAATCATAACCATAATGATATCATCTCACCCTTGTTAAAATGGCTAAAATCAAAAACACAAGAAACAAGTGTTGGCAAGGATGTGGAGAAAAAGGAACCCTCCTCGTGCACTGTTGGTGGGAATGCAAACCAGTGCAGCCACTGTGGAAAACAGTATGGAGCTTTCTCAAAAAATTAAAAATAGAACTATCATATGATCCAGTAATTCCACTTCTGGTTATTTACCCAAAGAATACAAAACACTAAATCACAAAGACAGATGCACCCCTATGTTACTGCAGCCTTATTTATAATAGCCAAATTATGGAAGCAGCCCAAGTATCTACCAATAGATGAATGGATAAAGAAAATGTGGTGTGTGTGTGTATGTGTATATATATATATATATATTCTCTACTAGCTGGAGCCTGCTTCTCCCTCTCCCTCTGCTGCTGACCCTGCTTGTGCTCTCTCGCTCTCTCAAATGTTGCCAAGTGAAGTTCTTTATATATATATATATATATATACACATACACACACACACACACATATATATATACACACACACACACACAATGGAATTACTCAGCCATAAAAAAATGAAATCTTCCCATTTACAACAACATGGATGGATCCAGAGAGTATAATGCTAAGTGAAATAAGCCAGTCAGAGAAAGACAAGTACCATATGATTTTACTCGTATGTGGAATTTAAGAAACAAAACAAAGAAAAACAAAGAAAAACAGAGACAGACAAACCAAAAAAAAAAAAAAAAAAACAGACTCTTAACTGTAGAGAACTGATGGTTACTAGAGGAAAAGGTGGGTGGGGGGATGGGTGAAACAGGTGAAGGAGATTAAAAGTACACTCGTGATGAGCACAGGGTGATGTATGGAAGTGCTGAATCTCTATATTGTACACCTGAAACTAATATAACACTGTATGTCAACTACACTGGATTTAAAATTAAATGAATAAATGAATACATGAAGGCGTAAGTAAATAAATAAATAAAAATAAGATAATTAAAACCCATATTAAAAGGCTGGGAGGAGTAAAGACTGCTACTGTGAAGGACTGGGTCAGTGATACGCAGTCAAGATAACCAGATTATCTCCAATTGCCCAGGACTTTCCCAGCTTTAGCAATGGTAGTTCTATGTCTCAGGAACCTGTCAATCCAGGGCTAACTGGGACAGCTGGTCACACATAAGGGAGAACAAATCGGCACAGTTTATCTCAATGTGGAAGGCAAAAAAAAAAAAAAAGGGAAAAGTGAAAGAATGATTATCCAACCAACAATTTAAGTGTATTCTCAAAAGGAAAACTGAAAAAACTGAAACATAAGCAATCACAAAATTATTAAAAATGCACAGGTTTAGGGGGAAAAATAAGCAAGCAAACTGAAACGGTATGTCAAGTTTAGTGAAGAGAAATTAACTGATATACAAACATGTCCTGGTAAATTTTTGAACTGCAAAATAAACAAACAAATGGTTAGGCAGCAGGAAAAACTCAGTACATAAATTTTAGTGAGCTAGAAAGTAGAAAAAAATTGTAGACTTGATTTCTTATTAACTCTAAGAATTCTTTATAAATGTTAAACCTTGAAGAAATGAAAACATAGATATTACTGAGACAGAATATTTTTTTAATTTAAAAAAGAATGCACATAGGGGCGCCTGGGTGGCTCAGTCAGTTCAGCGTGTACCTTCGGCTCAGGTCATGATCCCAGAGTCCTGGGATACAGCCCTGCATCAGGCTCCCTGCTCATCAGGGAGCCTGCTTCTCCCTCTCCCTCTGCTGCTGACCCTGCTTGTGCTCTCTCGCTCTGTCAAATAAATAAATAAAATCTTAAAAAAAAAAAAAAAAAGAATGTACACAGACATGTGTAAAACTTAAAAAAATTTATTATTTGGGTGTAAGATAAAAATGTTGCCAAGTGAAAGACAAGTAATAAGAATAAAATTGAGGAGTTATTCAAGACCTATTTCTAAAATGAGATTCTGATTGAGTTGAGTTCCAATAAACAATTACAGGAAAAGATAATTTCCTTACTATATCCTCTAATCCAAAAATACTCAAAACTAGCCAATTAATAATATATTACTAGTATAACACTGATATTCAAACCTGACAAAAATAGTCCAGAATAGGCCAATTTCACTTAAGAATACAAGTTCAAAAGGTAGTAGGTAGTAGGTAACTGAAATCTAGTAGTCAGGCAAAGTATACAATATATTCCCAGCCCTTGAGATACCCTTCTCAGAAATGGAATCCATAGGGATTAGGTGCCAGTCTGCCACATTCTTATTAGCTAATCCTTCTCTTTGACCATAGGTGACTGGATAGGAGTGAAGACTTCAAACAAATTTGATTCTCTCCCTTGAAAATCAGACTGATAAGGCAGAGTGACTTAAAATTGGAGGCTGAAAGTTACTCGTAACAGAGTTCTTAAAAGAAGATCCCCCTCTCTAAGGTCCTTGAACTTTGGTTGTTCAACTATTCCCTAGGTACTGGTCCTGAGCTTGTCTTCAAATCCATTTCTTGTTCTTTTTCTACTCTTTCTCTGCTCTGCTCCACACTACGATGGGGCTAACCTCTGTGGACTCGGTTTCCTAGGCTTCCATATCAGCACTTTTCCTCCTGGATTCAGCCAATGGGCAGCACTGGTAGAAGAACGGATTGGGAGTGTGACAGAGAAACCAGGGTGTCTCCCTGCCCATGCCCACTACTCCTGCCTCAGGTGACATCTCTGGCAGTGGCTCTATCTGCTCATTCACTCCAGTCCCTATCACACAAGTCCAGCATAGTTCTAGCTTCTACTCAGTGAACCTGTTTCCTTGGTTCCAGTAATACCATTCCTTTCTTTGTTCTTCCAGCCATTGGGGTGGTAATTGCTTCCTGCTGCTGCAATTATCTGGGTTATCTCAATATCCAATGTTTGGCTTCTTGGCTCTTCCATCAGCTGTGTAACTAATTCTTTCACTGCTATGTTAATTTGGATTCTGTAAGCAATAGATAATGATGGATGCAGGATTTTTTAAATATCTAAAATAGTGATGTCTTCCAATGCCACAGGTTTTATGATACATGAATTCCCAAAATATTAATTTATCCATAATTCATCAGCTTGTCTTTTCTCAAGTGGTTTTGATTCAACATTCATTGTAGATGTACTTGTCAGTCAGCCAAAAGCCCCAAGGAGCAGGTAAACATTTAGAACCAGAAAACAACCCCCAGCTCACCTTAACAATATTAATAGCATGTGTGCAATGCAGAGGTTAATACTTTGAGTGATATATTTATAAGATCCAAGAATTGGAATGAATATAATGGGAGGCAGACAGGAAAGAAGATGAGCAGGAAACAGAGATTCCTAATATTCTGAGCAATTTATAGGAAATATTTGGGGTCAATGTTATCAAATATATTTTACATGTCCTGATTTTGTTTTCATAGGGCTTGCTATAATGTACTTTATTTATGGATTTCTATTCTTGAGTTTCTATTGTAATCTCTATGTACTAACTGGGTTATTATGTTGAAAGTAATAGACTGCAGGGGTGCTTGAGTGCTCAACTGGTTAAGTGTCTGACTTTGGCTTGGGTCTTGATCTAAGGGTCCTGGGATCAAGCCCCCTGTTGGGCTCCAAGCTCAGTGGGGAGTCTGCTTCTCCCTCTCCCTTTGCCCCTCCCCCGCTTGTGCACTTGGTCTTTCTCTCAAATAAATAAAATCTTAAAAAAAAAAAGTAATAGATTCAAACTTAAACTAACTGAAAGAAATATAAATGACCCATCCCAGACTTGCTCATGGAATCTAAGTGATTCAGTCAGTATCTAATTAGGAAAATAGAAATGAATTTAGTTATTTACAGTGAACAAAATTTAATCTCTAGAAATCCAATATTCTTTCTTGACTGACTTATTTTCATAATCTTTTTAAATAGAACAGACACTTTTATATTCACAGTTTAGAAAAAAATAAACCAACTACTCATCGTAAAATCAACCCTTTCTATTGCATTATTTCAAAAAGCACGCAGAACTTTTATCTACTAAGAAAGTATTTATAAACACATGCACTTGATTTGCTGCAAATAGCTTGAGCAAATTCAAAATTTCAGATAGAAGTTTTTATTTTTATTTACTGATGTATAATGTATTATTTGTTTCAGGGGTACAGGTCTGTGATTCATCAGTCTTACACAATCACAGCACTCACCAAAGCACATACTCTCCCAAATGTCCATCACCAAGCTACACCATCCCTCCTACCCCCTCCACTCCAACAACCCTCAGTTTGTTTCCTGAGACTAAGAGTCTCTTATGGTTTCTCTCCCTCTCTGGTTTTGTCTTGTTTCATTTTTCCCTCCCTTCCCCTATGATCCTCTGTCTTGTTTCTCAAATTCCACAAATCAGTGAGATAATATGGTATTAGTATTTCTCTGATTGACTTATTTCACTTACCATAATACCCTCTAGTTCCATCCACGTCATTACAAATGGCAAGATTTCGGTTTTTTGATGGCTGCATAATATTCCATTGTATATATATACTACATCTTCTTTATCCATTCATCTGTTGATGGACATCTAGGCTCTTTCCATAATTTGGCTATTGTGGACATGGCTGCTATAAACATTGGGGTGCAAATGCCCCTTCAGATCACTACATTTCTATCTTCAGGGTAAGTACCCAGTAGATCAAATGCTAGGCCACACAGTAGCTCTATTTTCAACTTTTTGAGGAACCCCCATATTGTTTTCCAGAGTGCCTGCACCAGCTTGCATTCCCACCAACAGTGTAGGAGGGTTCCCCTTTCTCCACAACCTCGCCAACATCTGTCATTTCCTGACTTGTTGATTCTAGCCATTCTGACCAGTGTGCGGTGGTATCTCATTGAGGTTTTGATTTGGATTTCCCTGATGTCAAGTGATGTTGAACACTTTTTCATGTGTCTGTTGGCCATTTGGATGTCTTCTTTACCAAAATGTCTGTTCATGTGTTCTGCCCATTTCTTGATTGGATTATTTGTTCTTTGGGGGTTGAGTTTGATAAGTTCTTTATAGATTTTGGATACTAGCCCTTTATCTGATATGTCATTTGCAAATATCTTCTCCCATTCTGTTGGTTGTCTTTTGGTTTTGTTGACTGTTTCTTTTGCTGTACAAAAGCTTTTTATCTTGTTGAAGTCCCAATAGTTCATTTTGCCCTTGCTTCCCTTGCCTTTGGCGATGTTTCTAGGAAGAAGTTGCTGAGCTGAGGTCAAAGAGGTTGCTGCCTGTGTTCTCATCAAGGATTTTGATGGACTCCTGTCTCACATTGAGGTCTTTCATCCACTTTGAGTATATTTTTGTGTGTGGTGTAAGGAAATGGTCCAGTTTCATTCTTTTGCATGTGGCTGTCCAATTTTCCCAACACCATTTCTTGAAGAGACTGTCTTTTTTCCTTGGACATTCTTTCCTGCTTTGTTGAAGACTACATGACCATAGAGTTGAGGGTCCATTTCTGGGCTCTCTATTCTGTTTCACTGATCTATGTGTCTGTTTTTGTGCCAGTACCATACCGTCTTGAGGATTACAGCTTTATAATAGAGCTTGAAGTCTGGAATTGTGATGCCACCAGTTTTGCTTTTCTTTTTCAACATCCGTCTGGCTATTCGGGATCTTTTCTGGTTCCATACAAATTTTAGGATTATTTGTTCCATTACTTTGAAAAAAGTTGATGGTATTTTGATAGGGATTGCTTTAAATGTGTAGATCGCTCTAGGTAGCATAGACATTTCCACAATATTTGTTCTTCCAATCCATGAGCATGGAACGTTTTTCCATTTCTTTGTGTCTTCCTCAATTTCTTTCATGAGTATTTTATAGTTTTCTGAGTACAGATCCTTTGCCTCTTTGGTTAGATTTATTCCTAGGTATCTTATGGTTTTGGGTGCGATTGTAAATGAGATAGACTCCTTAATTTCTCTTTCTTCTGTCTTGTTGTTGGTGTATAGAAATGCAACTGATTTCTGTGCATTGATTTTATATTCTGCCACTTTACTGAATTCCTGTATGAGTTCTAGCAGTTTTGGGGTGGAGTCTTTTGGGTTTTCCACATAAAGTATCCTATCATCTGCAAAAAGAGTTTCACTTCTTCTTTGCCGATTCGGATGCCTTTTATTTCTTTTTGTTGTTTGATTGCTGTGGCTAGGACTTCGAGTACTATGTTGAATAGCAGTGGTGATAGTGGACGTCCCTGCCGTGTTCCTGACCTTAGGGGAAAAGCTCTCAGTTTTTCCCCATTGAGAATGATATTCGCTGTGCATTTTTCATAGATGGGGCTTTTATGATATTGAGGTATGTACCCTCTACACCTACATTCTGAAGAGTTTTAATCAAGAAAGGATGCTGTACTTTGTCAACTGCTTTTTCTGCATCTATTGAGAGGATCACATGATTCTTGTTCTTTCTTTTATTAATGTATTGTATCACATTGATTGATTTGTAGATGTTGAGCCAAACTTGCAGCCCAGAAATAAATCCCACTTGGTCGTGGTGAATATTCCTTTAATATACTGTTGGATCCTATTGGCTAGTATTTTGGTGAGAATTTTTGCATCCATGTTCATCAGGGATATTGGTCTGTAGTTCTCCTTTTTGATGGGGTCTTTGTCTGGTTTGGGGATCAAGGAAATGCTGGCCTCATAAAACAAGTTTGGAAGTTTTCCTTCCATTTCTATTTTTTGGAACAGTTTCAGAAGAATAGGTATTAATTCTTCTTTAAATGTTTGGTAGAATTCCCCTGGGAAGCCATCTGGCCCTGGGCTCTTGTTTGTTAGATTTTTCATTACTGCTTCAATTTCCTTACTGGTTATGGGTCTGTTCAGGTTTTCTATTTCTCCCTGGTTCAGTTTTGGTAGTTTATATGTCTCTAGGAATGCATCCATTTGTTCCACATTATCTAATTTGCTGGCATATAGATGCTCATAATATGTTCTTATAATTGTTTGTATTTCTTTGGTGTTGGTTGTGATCTCTCCTCTTTCATTCATGATTTTATTTATTTGGGTCGTTTCTCTTTTCTTTTTGATCAGTCTGGCCAGGGGTTTATCAATCTTACTAATTCTTGCAAAGAACCAGCTCCTAGTTTCGTTGATCTGTTCTACTGTTCTTTTGGTTTCTTTTTCATTGATTTCTGCTCTGATCTTTATTATTTCTCTTCTCCTGCTGGGTTTAGGCTTTATTTGCTGTTCTTTCTCCAGTTCCTTGACTTGTAGGGTTAGGTTCTGTATCTGAGACCTTTCTTGTTTCTTGAGAAAGGCTTGTATTGCTATATACTTGCCTCTTAGGACTGCCTTTGCTGCATCCCAAATATTTTGAACAGCTGTGTTTTCATTTTCATTGGTTTCCATGAATTTTTTTAATTCTTCTTTAATTTCCTGGTTGACCCATTCATTTTTTAGTAGGATGTTCTTTAGCCTCCATGTATTTGAGTTCTTTCCAACTTTCCTCTTGTCATTGAGTTCTAGTTTCAAAGCACTGTGGCCCGAAAATATGCAGGGAATGATCCTAATCTTTTGGTACCGGCTGAGACCTGATATGTGACCCAGGATGTGATCCATTCTGGAGAACGTTCCATGGGCACTAGACAAGAATGTGTATTCTGTTGCTTTGGGATGGAATGTTCTGAATCTATCTGTGAAGTCCATCTGCTCCAGTGCGTCACTTAAAGCCTTTATTTCCTTGTTGATCTTTGCTTAGATGATCTGTTCATTTCAGTGAGGGGGGTGTTAAAGGCCCCTACTTTATTGTATTATTGTCGATGCGTTTCTTTGATTTTGTTATTAATTGCCTTATATAATTGGCTGCTCCCATGTTAGGGGCATAGATATTTAAAATTGTTAGATCTTCTGGTTGGATAGACCCTTTAAGTAGGATATAGTGTCCTTCCTCATCTCTTATTATAGTCTTTGGCTTAAAATCTGATTTGTCTGATATAAGGATTGCCACCCCAGCTTTCTTTTGGTGTCCATTAGCATGGTAAATGGTTTTCCACCCCCTCACTTTCAATCTGGAGGTGTTTTTGAGTCTAAAATGAGTCTCTTGCAGACAGCATATCGATGGGTCTTGTTTTTTATCCAATCTGATACCCTGTGTCTTTTGATTGGGGCATTTAGCCCATTTACATTCAGGGTAACTACTGAAAGATACGAATTTATTGCCATTGTATTGCCTGTAAGGTGACTGTTACTCTATATTGTGTCTGTTCCTTTCTGGTCTATGTTACTTTTAGGCTCTTTCTTTGCTCAGAGGACCCCTTTCAATATTTCTCGTAGGGCTGGTTTCATGTTCGCAAATTCTTTTAGTTTTTGCTTGTTCGGGAAGCTTTTTATCTCTCCTATTTTCAATGATAGCCTAGCTGGATATAGTATTCTTGGCTGCATATTTTTCTCATTTAGTGCTCTGAATATATCATGCCAGTCCCTTCTGGCCTGCCAGGTCTCTGTGGATAGGTCTGCTGCCAATCTAATGTTTCTACCATTGTAGGTTACAGACCTCTTGTCCCGAGCTGCTTTCAGGATTTTCTCTTTGTCCCTGAGACTTGTGAGTTTTACTATTAGATGTCAGGGTGTTGACCAATTTTTATTGATTTTGAGGGGATTTCTGTGCCTCTTGGATTTTGATGCCTGTTTCCCTCCCCAAATTAGGGACATTCTCCACTATAATTTGCTCCAATATACCTTCTGCCCCCCTCTCTCTTTCTTCTTCTTCTGGGATCCCAATTACTCTAATATTGTTTTGTCTTACGGTATCACTTATCTCTCGAATTCTGCCCTCGTGATCCAGTAGTTATCTCTCCTTTTCTCAGCTTTATTCTCCATCATTTGGTCTTCTATATCACTAATTCTCTCTTCTGCCTCATTTATCCTAGCAGTTAGAGCCTCCATTTTTTATTGCATCTCATTAATAGCCTTTCTGATTTTGACTTGGTTAGATTTTAGTTCTTTTATTTCTCCAGAAAGGGATTCTCTCGTACATCTTCTATGCTTTTTTCAAGCCCAGCTAGTATCTTTATAATTCTCATTCTGAACTCTAGTTCTGACATCTTACTAATGTGCATATTGATTTAGTCCCTGGCAGTCGGAACTGCCTCTTGTTCTTTTTTTTTGAGGTGAGTTTTTCCGTCTTGTCATTTTGTCCATAGAAGAATAGATGAATGAGAGAACAAAATGCTTTTTAAAAGGGTAACAACGACCCCAGAAAAATATACACTAAACAAATCAGAAGAGACCTGAAACCGGGGAGAAAAGAAAGGAAAAAAAAAGTATATGATCTGGCTGGTGAATACCACAGAGCCACACACTAGATTTTGGGTGTATTTTGGTCTGTTAGGAGAAATTGCCTCCCAAAATTTTAAAGAAAGAAAATCATATATATATATATATATACACACACACACACACATAAGGGTAAATATGATGAAGGGATGGAATATGACTGTAAAGATGAATATTATAAAAGTTTTTAAAAAAGGAATTGGTAAGAAGTTGGTTGAAAAAAAGAACGAAAAAAATTTTTAAAAAAAAAGTAGAGAATGTGATTAGGCAGGAGACTAGGATAAAGTCATACACTAGATTTAGTGTATATTTTGGTCTGTTAGAAGAAACTGTATCCCAAAATTTTAAAGAAAGAAAAACTTATATATATAAAACAATAAGATTAAATACAATGAAGGGATAAAATATGACTGTAAAAATG
This sequence comes from Phoca vitulina, assembly GCF_004348235.1. Classification (NCBI taxonomy): domain Eukaryota; kingdom Metazoa; phylum Chordata; class Mammalia; order Carnivora; family Phocidae; genus Phoca; species Phoca vitulina. The sequence goes on along the minus strand of NW_022589725.1, from coordinate 19,143,696 downwards.
AAAATTAAAAAAGATTTTAAAAAAAGGAATTGATAGGATGTTGGCTGAAAAAGGAAAGAAGAAAAATTCAACTAAAAAAAATAGAAAAAGAAAAAAATAAAGAAAATTTAAAAAAATTAACTATGAAAGACTAAACAATCATGGGGAAAAAGCCATGAATTCTATGTGCTGTATTCCCCTTATTGCTGGGGTTTTGCAGTTCTCATGGATCGGTAAACTTGGTATTGGCTGGACGTTCTTGCTGATCATCTGGGGGAGGGGCCTGTTGCCGTGATTCTCAAATGCCTTTGCCTGAGTTGGAATTGCACCACCCTTGTAAGGGGCCAGGCTAAGTAGTCTGCTCCACTTTGCTCTCGGTAGCTATTGTTCCCCGAAAGGTTTCCGTACAGCTTTGGAGGATGAGAGTGCAAATGGCGGCCTCCCAATCTCTGGTCCTGGAGGAGCCAAGAGCTCAGGCAGGGCCCCACTCCTCAGTGAGCCCCCAGAGAAAAGCAGTGAATCACTCCCGTCTCCCCGGTCTCCGGCTGCACTCCGTGCTCACCCAGCCTGTGACCGAGGGTTTCTATCTCTGGCACCCAACTCGGTGTGGAGTCTCCAAACCCAGCAGATTCCTGCAGTGTGCTCCCGTGCCGCTCCTCCTGGGGGAGGAAGGGGAGTCTCCCCGAATCTGCTGCTTGTTGGGCCCCAGCTCGAAGTGTAGTGGCCCAATGTGCCTCGGATCACAGCTTATGACAACCAGGAGCTGAGAGCCCACTCCTCGGCTCCATCTTTGCAGCCAGCTTCCCCACTCTGATACCTGGGAGCTCTGCTGCACTCAGGCACCCCCGGTCTTTCTGTGACCCCGAGAGTCCTGAGACCATACTGTCCCAGCGAGGGTTCCACCCCCCCCACTAAGCCACTGGAGCGACATCCCTCAGTGGAGCAGACTTGTAAAAGTTCCGATTTTATGCAGCCGGCTGATAGAGGCTCCCTCCCCCTGCAGTCTATCTTCCCATGTATCACCTTGGATTCATTTCTCTGCATGTCCTACCTTCCAGAAATTGGTCGCTTTTCTGTTCATAAAATTGTTACTATTCTTTTCTTCGATCTCCTGTTCAGTCTGTAGGTGTTCTGAATGGTTTGATAACTGTCTAGCTGAATTCCTGGAACCAGACGAAAGTTAGATCTCCTAGTCCTCCGCCATCTTGCTCCTCCTCCCTATTTTCATAATTTCTTTGTATTCTTTATGACTGAGTTCAAATATTAACTGCTTTCAGTAGCTATCCTTGATCCTCCCTTCACTTGGGAAAATTAATTATTTCTACCACAATTACCAGAGTATTTTAATACTAACTGCACTAGAATGACTACTAACTACTTCTATTAATTGCTACTTCTCCTACTACTACTAAGTTCTATTGAGAGCCTATTCTGACTAAGCAATTTGCTCACTGCTCCTCTTTTCATCCTCCACCCCTCTATGTTAAACATTAATATTCCCATATTACAAATTAAGAAATTTATTCACAAGAAGATCTAAGTCTGTCTGACTCAAATCTGTTACCTTTTCACTGTACCTGCTGCTTCTCATCATATATTTTCAGACATTTATTCTATGCGTTTATTTATTCATTTATTCATTCATTTATCATTTTATATTTATCACTGGCTACTTCTCCTGACTCATTTCCTATCACTCTACTTGTTCTGCTCTAGCCACAAAGGCCTATAAGCTTATCCTACAATGTGTCAAGCATGTTTCCATTTCAGGGCCTTTGCACATGCTCTTCCCATCTTCTGCAATGCTCTCTCCCCAAGGTATCTGCATAGGTGTTCCTACACTTCACTGAGGTCAAATATTTCTCAGAGATATTCTCTGAGATATTCCAGTATTCCCACCTCCTATATTCACCATTACCTTTCACTGTTTTATTTTTCCTTTAGCTTCCTGATACTGTTGGAGACAGTCATTCCTCTAGGAATGAGCACCTTCCACATACCAGAAACTTTACTAGATACTATTAATAAAGCTATGAAGTGAACACAAGTCCCTTCCCTCACATAGCTTACACTCCTTATGGAAGACAATGTAGTGTGAGAAGTGTTTAGAGTAAGGCTACAAGGCTATGTGAAAAGACAGGAGGGAAGCTCATTCCATAAATGTTGAGAAGTATCTGTAAAGAATGCAACTGCAAACAGTTTATTTGGGAGATGATCCTAGGAAACTTTAATATACAAGTGGAGAAGAGAAATAAGAGAAGAAAGCCAAAAAAGTATCACTGAACAAGCTAGCTATCACTGTGAGAAATATCCCGTTAAAAACACCACAGGGTGGCAAATACATCTCAGAATTATCTCAGTAGTAAGAAGAGAAAATTGGAGTTGTTATACACCATTGGTTAGCATTTGCTGACGGCAGCGTCTAGGGGTGGGTGGGGAGAAGATAAACTCCTGGACATTTCCAGACTGCTCCATTTGCAAGCTAAGTGGGCTCTAGCGATAAAAAAAGCCTTCAAGCAAAGAGTTGCAAGTATTCACAGTTCAAAGTCCTGATTTGCCCATACATGTAAATAGTGAGTGTCAGAGTATATGGGTGGGGAACCAACAGTGTCTGCTACAAGGTCTGTCAACTGAAGATACACATTACTGGTGTAACTGTAAATTGGTACAACTGCTTTGGAAAATAGCTGGGCATCATCTATATAGTTGAAGATGTGCATACACATGACCCCACAATTCTACTCCCTTTTTATATCCAGGATAATCTAGCTTATATGAACCAGAATAAACATTAAAAGAATAGCCATAATAGCATTATTATAATAGCCCCAAACTAGAAGAAATTCAAAGGTCCAACAATAGTAAAATGGAAAAATAGTGATATACTCATAGAACAGACTGAGAATAAATAAATCAAACCTAAATGGAAAGGATGAACCTGAGAAAGGAGACTAATTAATACTTTGTAAAACAGTGTAAGAAAGGAAGAAGATCTTAAAGGTCTTGAATTTATAACCTAATTGTATCTCTAAGAGTAACATATCCATAAGACAAGAACCAGCTATAAAAACATAATAGAGGGCCCTCTTCAGGATGAGAAATAAAACTGTCTGGGGGGCCTGGGTGACTCAGTCCTTTAAGAGTCTTCCTTCTGCTCCAGTCAAGATCCTGGGGTCCTGGAATCAAGCCCCACACTGTATTCAGGTTCCATTCTCAGCAGGGAGTCTGCTTCTCCCTCTCCCTCTCCCTCTACCCCTCCGCCGGCTCCTGCCTGCACTCTCACTCTCTCAGAAATAAATAAATAAAATCTTTTTTAAAAAAACTTTCTAATCAAAAGTCAATGGAAATAGGGAAGAGCAGGTTGGCTATTGCAGAAAATCAATTAACTGAAATGGAAGATAATCCTGAGATATTCTATAACAGAAAGGAAAAGATAAGTATATGGAAATCAGAAAAGAAAAATAGAAGGGAAAAAATAAGTCATTCTGAATGGCACAGATAATGAACAATAAATATTTCTAAGTTGTTTAGGTGGTTTCTTTTCCAAGGTCAAGTAGTCACATCAGATGGGTTATTTCTTCTATCAGAAAAAGATTTCTATGAAATGTTACACATCTTCAACCTAAAGAAAAGCAAGTAATGTAAAAGTAGAAACATAAATATATTCCAAAACATTCAAATGAAGAGTATTTAAATTTTTAATGCCTAGTCTTTCTCTTTGCTAGATTATTATGTTTATCAGTCCACTCAGATGTTCACGTATCTATCTAATCTCAACTATAAATTCAAAAATTATGTTCAGACAAAGACTTATCTGAATGAGATACAAAAAGGGTGTTTTATTTTTACAAATCCCCAAGAGGAATCATGGACAATACAAAGATTTAAAACTGGTTTATAAAGATGAAACCAGAGAGGGAGACAAACCATAAGAGACTCTTAATCTCAGGAAACAAACTGAGGGTTGATGGAGTGGAGTGGGGTGGGAGGGATGGGGTGGCTGGGTGATGGACAATGGGGAGGGTATGTACTATGGTGAGCGCTCTGAATTGTGTAAGACTGATGAATCACAGACCTGTACCCGTGAAACAAATAATACATTATATGTTAATAAAATAAAATAAATATAATACTGGTTTATAATTACTATAGATTCTATGAAATCACCATGTATGTTTCTGCACTTAGTCACCAGCCTACCCTGATAGTTGGACATTTCATTTGGTCAAATCAATAGAAAGATGCTCTATGTCCATAAAAAACATCTGTTCCTGGGGCACCTGGGTGGCTCAGTCGGTTGAGCAACGGACTCTCAATTTCAGCTTGGATCATGGTCTCAGGGTCGCAAGATCCAGTCCCATGTCAGGCTCCACACTCAGGAAGGAGTCTGCTTGAAATTCTCTCTCTCTCTACCTTTCCCTCTGCCCCTCCCCCCAGTGCTCTCTCAATCTCTCTCTCTAAAATTAATATATATATCTGTTCTCTAGAAACAATGTTTCCTATCTTTTGATAGCTTTGCGTACTGTGTTCACAACAAATCCTTTAGTAGTTGATGTGATCTGCAGTCAAAAAGAGATATTGTATTTTCCTTCCCTATCCTAGACTGCACTAAAATTCCACTATAAAGACAGGCATTCAATTAGATTAGATAAAAATTATATATCAGCTAATTTAATAAACAGTATTTCACTTACCCCTCAAATGGTCTAGAAACATTTTTACAAATTTGTTGGGGTATTACTGATAAACTACATATATAACATGTACATTCTGAAGAATTTTGACATATCTATACATCTATGAAGCCATCACCACAATCAAACCAAGATACCAAATATTTGTGCTACTCCCAAACTTTCTTCAAACCATCTCTCTCCCCCCTTCATTCCCAGGTAACTACTATCAGTTAGTTTGTAGAATTTTGTATGAATGGAATCATGCACTACATACTATCTTTTGTCTGCCTTTTTTCACTCAGCATAATGATGTTGAGATTTATCCAGGCTGTTGCATGTATCACTGGTTTGTTCTTCTTATTGCTGAATATACCATTCTATGTAAATACCACAACAATCCTGACTTTTAAAAAATCATCTCCTATAGATGTGGGCTAATGAAAGCCCATCTCTGAAAATTTAAATCTGTTGACTTTCAGTGAAGAGTTATATATCCAGATACCCAGATAGAATTAAAATTCTAGCATCACAGAGAGTGCCCGGTACGTAATAAGTGCTCAATAAATATTCATTAAATGAATAAAAACATTTTCTATCTAGACAACATGCATTACATGTCACTAACATGGCATCCCTTTAGACTTTTCATAAGCCTGAATAACACCTAGAATTTTACTTCCAAACTATTTATTATCACCTTTATTAGCAAAACTTGCTTTAATAGACAAAACCAGTTTAGCCAATGCCCAGCTAACTTGGTTAATCTAATCACAATGCAGTAAGGGCAGTATCATCCTCTACCGAAGTCTCTTTCTCTCAGTTTCATGAATGAATGCTCTTCTGCCACTGTTTATTGACTGTGTCAGTTCTATGAAATTCCATTCAACCTTTGAAAGAAATGAGAGAAACTGGAATCTACTGAGGACCACTATATCATAAACTTTACATGCATCATCTTATTTATCACTATAAATAAAAAGAAGCCCAGACTGAAGGCCTCAGTTTCTTGCTAACTATTAGACAAAGGCTATCCTCAGTTCCTTGCTCTGGGACCTTTTCCAACATGGCAGCTTATGTCACCAAGCCAGTAAGGAAGAGTCAATGGAGAGAGTCTGTTAACAAGATGGAAGTTACAATCTAATGTAACATGATCACATAAGTGACAAATGATCCTCTTTGTCATATTTTCTCAGTTCGGAGCAAATCACAGTTCCTGCCTACATTCAAGGAAAGGGAATTATATATAGGTTTGAAATCCAGGAGGTAAGGATAATTGGGGGCCATTTTAGAATCAGTTTACCACACCCAGTTTATGATAGATAGTCACCACTATATTTATCCTTCTAAAGAGAATCTCTCCCAGAATGTAAAGAGAAGAAATGCATTCAACACGGCCTGCCTTTATGAACATTTCCACTGAATTTAAACAGATTAGCTAAGAGACAGTCAAACTGGAAAGCAAACTTCATTCAGGGTTATAGGACTGACAACATCTCTTCTGTTCCATGTTTTATATATTTTTTTAAAGATTTTATTTATTTATTTGCCAGAGAGAGAGAGAGGGAGAGTACAAGCAGGGGGAGTAGCAGGCAGAGGGAGAAGCAGGCTCCTCGCTGAGCAAGGAGCCCGATGTGGGACTCGATCCCAGGACCCTGAGATCATGACCTGAGCCAAAGGCAGACGCTTAACCATCTGAGCCACCCCGGTGCCCCCCATGTTTTCTATTTTTGAGGTGCTTTGAGACACAGTGGCATTTCACTGATTCCTACAATAACCATGCACAGTAAACAAAGTGGTTATTATTAATCTATATTTTAATATAAGAAAGTAGAGAACCAGAGAGGATAAAATAACTTGCTCAAGGTCATACAACTACCAGGGTCCGTATCTGGAGCTTACCATTGGCTGAAGAAAGCCTCCAGTTGAAGGTCTCAACTGCTACCCTGGATTCCAACAACTGGCCTATGCAAAGGGTACAAAGACTCAGTTCTATAACCATAAAATATATTATTAGAAATAAAATTACTAAATAAAAGTATAAGAACTCTTTTCAACCAATCAAATATATGACTGGAAAGCTATATGTATTTTCCCATTTGGAGAAATTATCTAAGCAATGGTCCTAAGCTTTCTTACTTACTGGAACTTGCTATCACCTTTATGATGTTATAAAAGTAAAATAGGTGTAGGAAGTCTAAATGAGCTAAAAATATTTTTCAAATTGGCAGATTTCTGAAAACCCAGATGGTAATATGCACAGGATTCTCTTCATCTCATGAATGAGATATGCTAGGCTTTTTATCATTTTATTCATTCATTCATTCATTCATTCATTCAGATAGATCCTTTCGTAATTTCTAACCTCTTTAAAGTCAATACTATCCTCAACATATAATATGCTATGGCCTTGGGCAAATGACAGTGCTTCCTAGAGCCTCAGTTTTCTCATCCATAAAAGTGTACATTTATCTAATATAGTTACTAGTCTGATGAGTTAATAGATTCAAAGTACATGGTACAATTCCTCAAGATTATAGCAAGAAAAGAATTCCTACTTTGATTTTCCCTCCTTCTTTTGAGCAAGTTTTTATTTACTGCCCAGTTACTTCTTGATAATTCAGCCCAATTTGTGTGAAATAATCCCAGTTTATGCTGTCCTGGATAATTATTACTCGCTCTTCCTTTCACTCTCAAAAATGCCCCAGCCTTAATGATAAATTATAGAGTCACTCCACTAATGACCCATCAGTGTTGAGGCACAAGGCCAAAGGACTTTGTGCAAATGTGTTCCACACAGATTATTTTGGCTTTTTAGGTTGGGGCAGGTGTCAAGATTCAAGCAGAGGAAAGGCATATTGTCTGATAAGTCAGTGGCCAGTAGGAAGTTTTCCCTGGCTTCCAAAGAATGACCCATAAAACAGAGTCAGATGGGAAAGACAGAAAGGACATCTGTTGGGGGAAGACATTATAAAATCTTTCAAAATACTTTCTCCTTATACTTTATTCCTATCTTTTCTTAGGCATATAAATGGTCTCTTTCTGAACTATCACTATGAGTGACCAGCTATCTCATACCTAATGATGTTTTGACACCTTCTTGATGAGAAGTTTCTAGTTTTATGTTGTAGAAGGAAAAGCAAACAAAGATTAATAGGCTCTTACTCTGAATTCTTTAGTCATATGCTCCAAGTATTCTCGGTGTTTCTATCCAATAAACTGATTAAACTACCAAAGGCTATTGAAATAAGATAGGAACAATTATACCTGAATTTATGAAGAAAAGTTCAAAATGGAGGCAACAAATGGAGCCATGATCCATACAGGAAGAAAAACAATGTTTTAGGTCAAAATTTACAAGTTCACACATCGGGGCACCTGGGTGGCTCATTCAGTTAAGTGTCCGACTCTTGGTTTTGCCTCAGATCATGATCTCATGGGTCATGAGATCAAGCCCCGTGATGTTGGGCTCCATGCTCAGCAGAATCCACTTGAAGATTCTTTCCCTCTGCCCCTCCCTCCACTCTCTCTCTCTCAAATAAATAAATAAATCTTTAAAAAAAAAAAAAGTCCACACATCAAAAAAGGGCTAGGAGATCATTCATCCACTTTGCAATATGAAAGAATAAAAGTCCCATGACACAGAAACCCATGAATTTATTCACCCTGTTGCTTGACAGAGAGATACCTTTATCAAAGTTCATCTTAGAGAAAGACTAGAGAGGAGAGTTGAGTAGGTGGATGGGTTTCCTTAAAATCTAAGGGCTTAGTTCTCCTTTCCTTTCCTTTCCTTTCCTCTCTCCTTTCCTCTTTCCTTCCTTTCCTTTCTTTTATACCTTATTTAAGCTTCAAGTTAAAGAATGGCTCAGCCCTCACCAGGATCATAAAGAGGACCAGAAAAAGCAGCACATTTGTTGATTTATGGCACAACCTGAAACAAATCCCTACGCCAGGAAAACCTCATCACCCTGAGTACCATGAGCTTTGAAATGAGCTTCCAAGAGGGTCTTTTAAAAACGTTCCCAATGAGAAGAACTCCAGAAAAATAGCATTTTACTATTTAAGGGGTTGTACGGAGGGTGAGCGGATGCCAGAGAGGCGAGTCAACTAAAACCAGTTGATTTCCACTCATTCCCTAATTAAAATTATTCCAACAAATACATCAGTTTTTCTTCTCCTTTGCGACAATAATAAAGTTTCTATAAGCCTGAGAAAAAGCAGGGGGAAAAAAAACATTTTTAAAATCTCCAAACTAATACTCTTGGGCTTCATGATGTTTGCTTTACAAGCAGAAGAGCTCTAAGCTACAAGCAAAACATCCTTGATTTCAAGGGAAAGGTGGCATGTGGATACCAAATGACCTCAAATTGCAGTACTTTAATTAAGTAAGTCTTGCTTCAATTTACTTCAAGACTACCTGAATTCACAGATATTCCCAAGATACTTAGGGTATTATAAAAGAAACATGTGTATACTGTATATATATGCGTAATAGCACCGAGGCACTATTTTAAAGACTTTACGTAGTAGTCTGATTTGTTTCATCCACATCCCGTGAGATAGGTGGAATTATTATCCCACTTTGTAGATGAGCCAACTGGGGCTCAAACAGTTTCAATAACTTGCCCTAGGTCATATAGCTAATAAGTGGCAGAGCAGGAATTTGAGCTCACACAGTTTCAAAGTACATACCTTTCACCACAACAATATATACTGCCAGTACATCTGCTCCATGTACAGTCAATTGTAGACAATTTATTGTTATGCAAATTGAGGGGGAAATGGCTAGTCCCGGAAATGCTTCTTTTTCTTTTTGCTCTTCATTGTGTAACATGAATTCTGAAAGGCTGATACTGAAACTTAAATGTCCAGGGAGTTGGTAGATGGAAGAATGAAGTGTGCCTATGTGTGTGAGGTAAGGACGGCAACTGAGTACGAAATTTTAAATACTGTTCTGCAAGGGGGGGATAATATCCTTACATTTAATTTTACTTTTCATGGAAGATCACAGAATGCTCACTATACACACACACACACACACACACACACACACACACAGTAATTTTAAGAAAGTTTGAATAAGACAATTCCTATTTTGAAACAACTTGAAATATGCAATAAGTATCATACCCAATTTTCTTTAAAAAACCACTCAGTTATTTTATTGAACATATTGGTAGACAGAATTGAAAAGATGATACCCATTTCAGACATTTAATTTTAATTAGATCAGAATTAATGTCACCAGAATGTGTATCCATTTTATTGACTACTTACCTATGCTTATTTAATTTCTTTTTCCAATCATTCATTCACTTGAGATTTGACCCATATCTCAGGATGGAGCAGATGTTTAATTATCTCAGAAGTAAAATGCACCCCAACCTGGAGACTTTTAAAACACCCATTTTTTGTGGTTTCTATCCACAATGTAACACAATTAGTGCACTTGAAAAGACTCAGGAGTTTTAATCAGGTTGGGCCAAGTTTCAAGGTCTTGGTGGAGCTTAAAGCCAGGTTCCTCTTGCCCAGTCCCAGGTCAGGTTACAAAAATTTCACAAGACTCTTACCCCTCCCACTCCTACCCCCATGCAAGTAACTTAAAAAGAAGTATTAGCTCTTAAGAAGTGGAACTAGTATTCCCTCTCAGATGCCAGAAACCAGTTCTCCTAAACCATCCCTGATTTACAAGGGTAATGGAGGAGGAATTCCATGACAAGGGTGGATTTGCACAGCCCCCTTTAGATCATTATATTGACAGTATCACTGTAGTCAGAGAATGCAGCCAGGTCCTCCAACCATAACTTGCAACTAAACCAAATCTTTACTTTATGAAGACAATAGCAAATTCAATTAGAAACTCTAAGCGCTCCATGGATCAATCAGGTCATATACAATTAGCTCTAATTGGTACCTGTCCAGACAGGTACATTCTTTACCTGCAGTCAAGGGATACTCAGAGACTTTCTTGACTTTGAAAAACATCAAAGCAATTCCTTCTAATCTAAGCATTGTAGCCAGCCCTGAGCAGTGGCTAAAGCTCCAACACCAATAAAAATTTGAAAGAAAGAAATTCCACCTAAATTTTCTAAAAGAGCAAATGGCAATGTTGAATAAGCAACTCATAGACACTTAATTTATAGAGTATAATTCCCAACTGCTAAATATCTCCCAAGAAATACTAAACTTGTACCCTAGAGTGAAAAGATGATTTTGTAGGCATTTCAAGGAAGAAACCATGAGGAATAACCAAACATAATATGATTGTCTTTCAGGAAGTTACTTTGTAAAGAAAATTAAAAGCAAATTTGTAAAGATAATTAAAAGCAAATTAATGATAATATCTTGTGCCTTATAACTGGAATGAAAATGCGGCTTTTTAGTCCTTTTGGATAATGAGACACATAATTTAGAGTCTTTGAGAAATAATAAGGCTTAATAATAATAACTTACAATAATAACTAGACATATTGTGATCATTTCATAAAAAAAGAAAAAAACAGAATAGGAAATTAAGGGAATTTTTTGAAGATAATAAATATGATCAAGAAAAGCTAAAGTGACAAACTGAAATTCCTTCAGTAGCAGAAGGTCGAGTGAAGCAGCTGGTGTATGACCTGGAGATCAGATCTAGGTTTTGATCCCAGGTAGGGAGCTAGGCAGGATGTGAACAGTCACTAATTATACTAAAACTTGGTGTTTGCATCTGTAAATGAAGATGTTGGAATACAGCAATCTCCAGTGGCACCTCCAGTGTAAGTGACTGATGTTAGGGTATTAGAAATCACTATAGGAAGCTTGCACCAAGCCAAGTTTTCTAGAGTACCTCTTCCTTGTGATGCCAGAAACAAAATATGAAATTGAATGTTTCTATTTTTATGCTAAAATGGAAACAGAGGTGGGAAGGATAAAAGGAATCCATCATGCAAAAGAAACAGTTTTTGTTTTAAATTTCAAACCCAATAGAAATTCTAGCCCTCCAAGGATATTATGAGGCTGTAATCTTAGCCCTTTACTTACCTGACCTTTAGCAGCAGGGAGTAGGCAGCAGCAAATCGGGCTTGGAAGTCTACTTCCTAAATCAGTCTCATTCTCTCCAACTCCTGCCCTTTTTGTGAATTATTACACCACCTGGCACCAGGAATATTATTGACTCTGGAGCAGGGAGCTTAATTTTGCAATAAATTTTACAGATTGCTAACTGAAAAACAAGAACAAAAATGAACTACTAGGTAGTTGAAACCGCTGACTCTCACTGCTCCTTCCTGCCCTTGGCTAATTTATGGCAGCAGAGCTGGGCTCCCACACTGCGGCTGCCACTTTGGCTTGGCTGCTCTGCTCACCGCGCATGGGGCAGCAGGCCAAGGAAGGAAGCCATGCTCCCTTGTCTGTGGATTTCAAACCACACTGTGCATGCTGGAATTCCCACAGCCATCCCTACAGTCTTAGCTCCCAAGATCTCAGAGGTAAAAATAAGTGAGAAAGTTGGGGCACCATCATGATGTTTGATAGAAAGAAAGGAGAGGAAAAAATGCTTTGCAATAGATTGGAATTTTCTTCCCATTTCTTCTACCTTTTTCAGTTCAACATATATTTATGGGCCACTCACTATAAGTTTAGTACTCAGTTAATGTGCTAGAGTAAAAAAGACGTATAAGACATGATTTTTAATCATGTCAGTTGTTGCTGTGTAACAAATCGTCCCAAAACTTAGTGCTTGTGAATTCAGCTGCTATTGGGGTCAGCTAGGGGCTGGATGGTAGAGGACGGCTATGGTTCTGCTCCAAGGAATCTCTTTTCCTCTAGTAGGTTAGCCTAGACTTGTCACCCTGTGGTAGCAAGATTCTAACAGAAAAAATGAAAATGCACAGGCACTTTTCAAGCCTCTACTTACATCAAGTCTGTTACTATTCCACTGGCCCAAATAAGACACATTAAGACACACAGTCAACTCCAATGAGGAGGCACTATCAAAGGGAGTGGATACAGAGAAACCTGAAAAAGTGGGGTCCTTAGTGCATCTACCACAATGACCGTGAAGAGCTGGCAGCATAGAGAGAGAAGTAGGCATGTAAAGTACTGTCTGGGCAATGACAGAAGCCAGCACTAGAGCAACAGGGTCAAACAGAGGAGCACCTCCTGTAGTTTAGATGGGTGGAGCACTGACTTAGGAAAGTTTCCCTTCCTCATAAGAAGCAATGTCACTAAACTGAGTTTTGAAGAATGAGTAGGAGAATATGCAGGGGTACAGCATGGACAGGAGTCAAAGAGAGGAAGGAACAGTCAACCGAGGGGCTAGATACTTAATACAATGTCTAAAGGACAGTCTCAGTCTCTTCTATCTTCTGTTTATCGTGGTAACCTTCTGGAAACTACTTCTTTCCTTTCCATGATGCTATACTCTTATTCACCCACCCTATTCCTTCCATGTATCCTCAAGAGGCTCCTATTTCTTTGACTTATTTTACAAGTTGATGATCTTGGTCCATCACTGCCCATATATGGGTAACTTGCCAGAATGATGATGATTCTTAAATCTCTTCTCGCCCAGACATCTTCAAAAACCTCAATTTATGTATCTCACAACTTTCTGGACAATTTCCTGAGGCTATATCCCAAGTGTACTTCTAGCCCATTATCTTTCCCTCAATCTGGTTTACCCCGCCCCCCCAGTTCACAGACACAGTTATTGGATGCCCAGCCACCCAAAGTAAAACACTGAATCTTATTTTTCTGTCGTCCCTCTTACTCCCACTGTACCTCACATCTAGTCAATCCCCAAGTCCTGCTGACTTTGACTCATGAATAGTTTCCAGTTTACTCTCCTCCTTCCCATCACCACAACCAAAGCTTCATTGCTGCTCACCTAGGTCTTAATCATTTCTCACCTGCGCCAACCACGGCAGCCCCCTGACTGGTCTTCCTCCTCAAATTCATCATCCACATAGCTTCTAGTGCAATTTGTCCGAAATGCAAATAAGACATGTAACTCTACTACCTACAGCCCTTCATGGCTCCTCCCTAGCTACAGTCATCATAGTAAGGCCTACATCACCCTCTTGAAATTACCCCTACTATATTAGTGCTCTGTTTTCCACTGCTCCCTGAAATACACTCTACATTCTGGCCATACTGAACTTCTTATTCCTTGCAAGATGTTTCTAATCTCTGTTCTGTGCTCTTGAGGTCCTCTCAGTCTTAAATGCCTTTCTCCCCACCCTACCTCCCTTTGATCAATTCTTAACCATCCAGAAAACTCAAAAATTACTGAAAAATTTCTTTCTCCAGAGCTTTTTCCTGACCTATGCTCTCTTGTTTTCACCTCCTTCAGTGCCACATACTGCCCCACTCTCCTCCTCTCATATTCCATGTATGTCTTTGTCGTCATACTTAGCATTTTTGATCATATGTATCTGTTTATCTTACTCACTGTGCCTTCTATTAGAACAGAAAGAATATATAACACTTCTTTATATTTTTAGGGCCTGGAATGAATGACATATTATATCTGGGAAGGAAGGTGATCAGGCAGTATTGGTGATCAGCATGACCTGAAACCAGTAGGTTATTCGCCCACTAGCTGTATGACTTTGGAAAGGTTTCTTAACCTCTGTGCCTTTATTTCCTTATCTGGAAAGTGCAGATTCTTATACTATGTATCTCACAGGGTAGTTCTCTCAAGAAAATGAGCCAACAAGTGAAGTGCTTAGCACAGTGCCTAGGGTATGGTAAATAATCAATAACTACTGGCTCTCTTTAGAGTGTGTAGCACATTGGGGTTACTAGATGAATAGATAAATGGATTGAAATAGCCTGATCAGACCACAGAGATACGAAACAGCATAACATGTGTGAGCAAACACAGCCAGTTTGTTATTACTCTACAGTAAAAAAAGCTCAGAATAAGTGAAATGAAATAGTTGATCACTTGGGGTCTCACAACTCTAAGTTACAGCCTCTTATATGTACTTCTATTCTCTCCAGGTTGTCCAGATTTTTAATTTCTAGGCATCTCTTGTGGCTAGGTCTGCCTCTGACCTCATGGATGCCCAAATCCAGCAATATTAGTGAAGTTAAAAATTTTGTAAGGCTCATCTCTCTATAAAGTGGGGTCCTTCCAAATTAAAAAGCTAGCTATATAATTTGACTGGCTGTGCCAGGCTACAGTTTTATTGAATATTGTCAGAAGTCAGAAATATAAGACAGTTTCTAGAACCTGATTGGAAAATGCTTATTTCCTTTAGAAATCCACTGGTTATAACTTCTATATTTTGCTGAAGCAAAGAAAAAGAGGTAGTACAAATGGTGGCAGAACATTATTCAGGGGTGAAGAAGTCAAGCTATAAAAAATGAAACATAAAATGGAGAAAATACATCAGATATGTGAAAGAGCTTCTAGTTAGTACTCTCTGAAGCCAAATAAATTCATTTCTGCAATTTCAGTCAATATAGAGAAGACTGGAGAAAGCTTTTCATGTCAGTAAAAGGGCTGAAGGACCATATCAAGTTTTTGCATCATTTACAATGCAAAGTGATAGGACTGCTGGCATCTGGAAGATGCTATTATCTAAAAGAGGAGGAATTTTCACAGCCTAGTTCATCCCTCTACTCTGCCACCCCTGAGAACCAGGGTCCTCCATTCCAAAAGAAAGTAGACTGAGTCTTCCTAAAGCATAGAGGCACTGAAGGACGATTCAGGCCTGATGCCATTAAACTTCCAAGTGCTTTCCCTAATATAGAAATAAGTACATGCACCACTCCTGGATATACACAAGAAGAGAGCTCTTTCTGTGAGGTTCTGGGTACATAGTAGTAATGAGCAGGAACCTAGATCATGCCAAGAAAGAGGCAAGCAATCAAGAAGAACCAGTGTCTTTAAAATGGCCAACTGTGGACAAAGGTTCCTCATTCCTAGGCTCTTCGTGATGACTCCCAGGGAGTTGGTCTCTAGCAAGGGTTTGTTATGGTGACATTCTAGTATGGTTACATGTATAAAGCAGAGGTCAGCAAATTTTTTCTGTGAAGAGTCAAATACTAAATATTTTAGGCTTTTCAGGCCATATGGAGTCAATCACAATTACTCAAATTTGGCACTGTAACGTAAAAGCAGCCAGAGACAACACATAAACAAATTAATCTGCCTCTGTTCCAATTAAACTTTATTTACAAAAACAAAGTGTGGGCTCGACATGGCCAAAGTTTGCCATTGTTGCCAAGCCTTGCTTTAGAGCACTAAGTACTGTCTAGAAGTTGGTAGAATCTTTTCCTATTAAGTCATACATTATATAGAAAAGTTTAACTTCCTAATATTTTTATTGTGATTTCCAGAAATCATAATCATCTCCCAAAGCACAATGGGCATATGTCTGTAATGGGCTACCACCTTATGTTATAGTTATTGGCCTTTTTCATCTGTCTCTCTTACCAGACTATTGCATATTTACCCATTACATTGGGGTTGTTATTCAATAAGAGTTTGTTAAAAGAAAAAACAATATCACCATTAATAAAATAAATGCATATGCAATCAAAGCTGCTAGCTAAAAATGTTTTACCCCTAATTTTCCTAATCCCAACAACTGAATTAAATTTTATGTCTACTTGTAAAAATGATTCTTACATTACTGAATTAATAATGTAGATTTAATTTTGTATCTCACCATTTAGCATTTTTCAAACTCCACAGTTTTTGCTGACAAGTTGGGGAGAAAATCAAGTTTCAAATGAACAAAGACCCTCCCAAGCTGACATGTCCTCTATAGGTCTAGTTGCTACCTTCAAAATCTGCTCTTAGAATAGTAGAATTATCAAGCTGAATGAAATCTTAGGAAAGAACACACTCTCTTGCCTCCAGGTGGATGAGTCAGCTAAGTGATCAAGACAGTTACTCTCTCTGAGGCTGCAGAGATGGAGATTCTAAGTAGCAAACTACTTTTGCCACACTTACTTAAGCTCTAGCTATGTAGCCATTCCATCTGAAAATTTCCTCCACCTCCCCAGGACAAAGGAAAGAAGCATGTGAAACAATAATCCTAGCCTACTAATTCTCAAGGTTCAATGTAGTTACAAATCTCCTTGGGATCGTGCTAAAATGAAGATACTGATTCATTAGTTCTAGATTGGGACCTGTGACGCTGTATCTCTAACAAGCTGGATTTTACAGAAGAGGATTACCAAGTTGTTTGCCCAAGGTCACCCAGAGATGAATAGCAGAGCTGATCTCAAGTATGGTACACCCCAAGGACTGTTCACAAGAAGCCCAACAAGACTCTTCCTTGGACTTTATGGACTTCTTTTCTCCCATGTAGCAAAGGATGCTGTTGCTCTACCTATATCCCTAGCTTTATCAATTCAGTGTACACCTTCTTATTTCCAACTGCCAGTATTCCCATCTCTTTGCTTGCATTTTCCAAAGCCATGGAAGGCCACTCTGCTCATTATTTGCCCATTAATTGTAGTGCTTGGCAATGAACAGACCTGAGGAGCAGTGCTTAAGCAGTGATGAACAAGAGTTGGTGATTGGTACATCAGTTTCCTTGCGTCTCAGATGGGACAACCCTAAGGCATGTTCTACACATTTTCCCAGATGTCCCAGAAGGAATGAGCTCCAGTTGTTCACAGTGGGGACCTGCTCATGACCTTGCCTTTTATTCACTTTCTTTCTTCTGTCATTTTCCCAGTCCCTTACCACCTATTCCTGCACCTCTCAAATAAACTACTTGCACTCAAATCCCAATCGGCATCTAACATTTAAAATTCTGTGATTAATGACCTTTTCAAGTATTCCTACTGCATTATTACTCCTCAAAGAATATTTAAGAAAGTGACCTTAAATTTGTTCAATAAATTTAAAGTTTTAAATACATATGTAAAATAATACACACACACACACACACACACACACACATATATATATATATATATATATATATATATATATATATATGTATATAAATGCCCATGCCAGATGATTAAACAGAGGACTGGAGAACTGAAGAATGAAGAAACCTGTCACACAGCTAAGAAGTCACATACAAAATCCAGTGCTTTTATACACACACACACACACACACACACACACACACACGGGAAATGGCATTTGGACAGATTTCACAAGAAAGAGCATTGCCCTATGACAAAAGAGGTTAATGAATAAAGTTGGTTCCCAGGAAGTCAAACTAAATTTATTGATTGTAACTCTGCTTACAGAAGTTTCATATCTCTTAACCCCCATCCTCAGTATCACCTTTTATCATATTATGTCCTTACAGGAAAATCATGGCACAGATCATGCTCCTTGGTGACTACTAGTTTACACATTTAAAAATCACTCACTTGGAAACAGAAAGCTCATTTCGGGTGATACACCGTTTGGGACGATACTGAATCATCTTGGATCACACACATAAACAAAAACTTAGCTCCTCCAAGAGTTGTGAGGCAAAGCCAACTGCAGAATATTTTTCTGAGAGTAATTTCATGCACTCCTTCATGATTTAAAAGAAAAGAAAACACCAAAAAATTGAAAGAAAGATGCTTCTTTTGTACATCTTGTCACGTAAGATTTATGTTGAGATAGTCTGGGATAAATATAAGAGACTTCCAAATTAATACCCAACCTGATACAAGGTCACATCAGAATAATTTAAATATGTTTCAGGGAAGAAGAAAATCCCTAAGATCTAAATAAAGGACCTATTTATCAAATTGTACATTTTTCTTTGAAAATTTTAGAAACTGGCATTGGAGCTTCTTTTTTTAATATAATTAATGACTTTTCCCTAAAGCCATTAGGGGGAAGGAGGGTCCTATGAAATCTTGCCTAAGCTAAATTCTGAAAAATGTAAATATTTACTTGAATTTTTTTTCACTTGTGCTGTTATTTAGGAAGCACTGGTTAGTGGTGCCTGGCCCAAGTCAATCATCACTGGGAAAATGATTTAAGCTCTAGTCTAGTGCTGCACTGTCCAAAGCAACAGCCACTCGCCACATGTACCTATCCAAATTTAAACTAATTAAATTTTCATAAGATTTAAATCGCAGTTATTTTGTCATGCTAGCCATATTTCAAAGGCTCAAGAGCCACATGTGGCCCCTGGCTACCATATTAGTGCAGATTTAGAACATTTCCATCAGCAAGTTCTATTGGACAGCTCTGCCCTAAGACAAGTGTCTGAAAAAACGAAGGAAATGAGGGAAATAGACTATCCTCTTCACCTCAACTCCACGTTTACAAGTGCATGCTCCCTTTACTAAATACGATTCTGGACAGCAAGAGTCATAAATCTTTTTGGAGCCACAACACGTGAGAGAAGGTAGGCTGTTAGCAAGAGGTTATGACCCTATTACAGGAAATGGGAGTCGCTGCCTGCCACATCCTGAAAACAAATTGGTCTTTGGTACTTCATTTTGATTCAATGTAAAAATCCCTTTCACTGCCCTGCATTTTCTAAATACCTTATTAGGAAAATAATGTCTAAGATACATCAATGTTTTCCTCTATGATTTTCTCCCATCTGTAATTACTATTATCAGGACCACTAAATATTCTGGGACAACCTAATTTACCCTAAATACTTGCAGAGTAAGCAAACAGATTTCAGAAATAAAATATTCAAGTCTTCCCAGTGACCAACAGAACCTTAATTTTCAAGATTTAAAAATGTGAGAATTTCATTGATTCATAAGACTGTCTAAGTTTTCTAAAGTGTACAAAATTCTAACATTACTTGGTAGTATGTCTTTGATTGCAGTTATGCATGAGAGAGATCAGGTTTTGTCAAAATCAAAAACAAAGCACCAAGCTGTAACCACAGTTTTGTCTGACTGTAAGAAATAGAATGAAAAGGGAAAAAATTGAAATAATATGTATTTATAATGCTTCAGATATGTTTCTTATAAAAATATATATACAGAACTGGGAAAACTGTCTATATATTTCAGTCTCCAAAAGAGTCTGTTTCAATTCAGATCATCTCTTTCTTGCTTTAAACTTCCTAGTTATTAATTTTTTCCCCCTCACAGGGTATCTCTCCCTCATTTTAATTTTAATTCTTACACAAAAGTTAAATATGTTCTAGTGTTTGGACTCATCAGCAATGGCAATGCCCTTAAAATATTAGTTGGAAAGGTAACAGTGCCCTAGGTGTGCACACCAGAAGGTTATCCTAGGATATTTGTGACAAGCCTTCCACAGTGTGTGCTGCACTCTGGAGAAGCTTTAGCATCCCTCCTTCAGGCAAGTGCTCTGCAAGTTCTCCTATGACTCAGAAATCTAGCCATCAGAGAGGAGAGAACCAACCAGAGAACCTGCAGTTGTCACCAGGGATTTGATGACCGTATGCTGCCAGGCAGTTTTCGCCAAGATGCCTAGCAAAGCTCTTGGGCTCCCAAGCTTGTGCCATAGCCATCAGTGGACAGGAACCACTCCAGGAGCAAAAGCCAGCTCACATCCATACTTAACCCAGACTTCCTAACAGCATCACATCATAAAACCATAGCACATGTGGCACACATTTAAGGCCAAGTTGGCAGTATTTGATACGAAAAAGAAACCAAAGACTGAATTAGCATCCCACATGGTTGTTTTCACAAGTCACAGACAAAGAGCAGAGGTATATGGAGTAAAGCCCACAAGACACCCACGAACCTTTCCTTAAATGAGCTGCCTAAGTCCAATGAACTCCTGGAAAAAACAAGCCAGCAACAAACAATATACACAAAAACAACAACAAACCCCCCAACATTTTGTCTTAACTTTTGCTTGCCCCAGGGAAGGTCTTGTAACCTGGACACTTTCTTTTTTTCTTTCTTCCTTCCTTCCTTTTTTTTTTTTTTTTTTTTTTGGCTTATGTGAAACAAGTATCTCAGCCATCTTTCAGATGGGAACCTAAATTAGGAAGCAGCTCTAACTCCTTCTTTAACCTGTAATTCCAAGTCACTCTTACCTCTAGCTTCCAGAATGAGCTAGGTTTCATCTCTGCAAGTCTGCAATGTCCAGGGAAAGCCTGGCTTTCAGAAAACATTCCTTTGTATCAGAATACAAATTCATCATTTACAGGTGGGATTCCAGGTACATTCCTACTCCAAAGCGTCACCTTCCAAAAAGCCAAAATAATGATTGTAAAGTTGTTTTGGGAGCATGAATCAGGTAGGAGCTGGAGGAACAGGTACAAACAGTTTTAAGGGATGCTTAATTAATGCAGACCATGACATAGTTATGTTATAGTAAAGAGTTACTGGAGATAGTTAAACTTTTTTTCTAAATTTATTTCTGGTGGCATAGTCTGATACTAAGATGGAATATTTATAATCAGAACTTTCCTGGAAAAGCAGGGACATGTGCTTCTTCGAAGGTAAACAAGGAAGTCCTAGAAATTTAGAAGAAAATAGGGATGAAATTTTAATAACTTTGAAGAAGAAAAGGTCATTCTAAGTCAGACATAAAATAGAAAAGACATAAAAGAAATGTTAAGTCTGATAAACAATTAAAAATTGTTTTAAAAATTGACAAAATTTTTTTAAATTAAAAAAAAGAAATAAAATTGCAAAAAAAGAGAAGAAAATTCTATATATAAGCTGTGACACAGTCTCAGCATTACTTTTACCATATTAACATTTTACTCATGCTCCTCGCTCCCCTTCAATGCTTGCAGAACATAGAACAAACATCTATTTTCTTGAACTTATACAGTGCACCCACGAATCAATGGAAATGAGTCAAACAATGATCTTTAAACGATACAAAAAAGGCAACTTTTATAAAAAAAAAAGAAATACAAAAAGCAAATAAGGCTATAAGATGCTGCTCAAAGTCAATCAAAACAAATGAAAACTGAAAATTTTAACTAAAACTAAGATAAACAAAAATTAAAATTCCTAAGTTATATAAGAGTGTTGAGGTAGTATCCTGCACTGCTAGGGTCCCTGTAGGTGGTATATTTTTGGAAAGAAACTTGACAAAAATTGAGATTAAAAATGTACATTCTCTCCTACCTAGAAGTCCCCTCATAAAAGAAATTATCAAAAGATAAAGTCACAGAAGTATCCCTATATATATATATGAATTTATATGAATATATAATATATATTTATAATTTATAATTTAAAAAAATATCTTGAGATATTAGGTCAAAGCACCAAAACAGCAATTTCATGCAGTTCACCTAATAGAAAAGATGTCCCAGATATATTATTAGAGGTGGGAAAAATGTAAGACATATCACAGAGAAAAAATATAAAGTACTGTATACAGTAAGGAATCATTTGTATATTTTTAAATAACATGCATATGAGTATGTGTGCATATTCTCTTCCCCCAGAAATATATGAGAAATAGTTCATAATGACTATGGGGGTGCAGGGAATAGATATAATTGCTATTTTTCATCTGGTACCTTTCTAGTATAGTTTGATTTTTTAAACATTTATATGTAATATTTTTACTAAAAAAATAAAAATAAAAGTTCCCTAGTAACTTTGCTGAACTGCTATTCAGTGAGAAAGAATTAAACCAGCCTTCAGCTTGAAACAGCTGTCTTCTGGTGAATGGCAGGGCCACAAAAGAAGCTCATTACCACCTTCTTCAAACCCAATGAAAGGGGTACATTTGGTCCTTGAGCATAAACAGTAATTATCCACGCATTTCCCTTGCAACTTCTTTATAAAGATTTCAAGAGAATGAATGGAGTGGATTGAGTTTCATGTAACAGTGTTTGCCCAATGCAGGTGAGATTCTGAGCAATCTTTGATCCAAGTGGCATTGATATACCAAAACCACAACAGCCAGGGCACATCTTAAACTTGCCAAAATAAGCCATTTACCAGGGGAGGTAAAATTTCCAGGTGGTAAAATTCACTTTCTTTTCCATGTATGGCTGAGGAAAATAATGCTTTATCTTAAAAAAAGAGATGTCATGAAACAAAATGCATATGCAGGTCTTCTGATTTTTTAGAACTTATTCTCATGGTGGAGCTTTTTTTTTTTTACCTTTTAGGATATTTTTTAACTATTATTTTAAAATACCTTTAAGCGTACAGAAAAGTTCCAAGAAGAGTAAAACAATATATAATCTTTATCTAATTTACATACTGTATTTGGTCTCATTTGCTTTTTATTTGCTTTTATATAATGCCCTTTTTTAAAAGATTTATTTTAGAGAGACAGAGAGAGAGCAAGCAAGGGGAGCAGGAGAGAGAGAGAGAGAAATCCTGAAGTAGGACTCCCTGCTGAGCATGGAGCCCAATGTGGGGTTTGATCCCAGGACCCGGAGATCATGACCTGAGCCAAAATCAAGAGGGGGCTGCCTAACCAACTAAGCCACCCAGGTGCTCCTACATGCTCTTTATATACATTTTTTTCTAAAACGCCATCAGTATAAGTTGCATACATGATAGCCCTTTACTCCTAAATACTTCAATGTATATTTCCTAAGAATATAAAAATATTCTCTTACATAAGCACAGTCAATTACCAACTTCAGTAAATTTAACATTGATCGAATACTCTTCTTTTTCTACCACCTTTATTCCAATTTTGTCAACTGACCCAGTAACATCCTTTATGGCATATTTTTCCTTCCAATTCAAGATCACATACTGTGCTTGGTCGTCAAGTCTCCAGTGGTGTGCATGTAAATGTTTAACCACCAGTGCTCGGGTGGATAACTATCCCCATTTGTAACATTTATCACGTGATGTAAATATTCTCACCATAACCAATTTCAAGCTAGCAAAATGAAATCACTGAATGTGCAAATGGAAAGAGATGTGTAAATCTGGCTTTTGCACAGCTGAGTACATGTCTCTTTTAGTCTAGGTTACTCTGGGAATGTTCTTCAGTCTATCTTTTAGACAATGACATTTTTGAAGAATATGGTCCTTTTTTTTTTTTTAAGATTTTATTTATTTGACAGAGAGAGACACAGTGAGAGAGGGAACACAAGCAGGGGGAGTGGGAGAGGGAGAAGCAGGCTTCCCGTGGAGCAGGGAGCCCGATGTGGGGCTCAATCCCAGGACTCCGGGATCATGACCTGAGCTGAAGGCAGACGCTTAATGACTGAGCCACCCAAGCACCCCAAATATGGTCCTTTTAAAATAAAATAAAATAAAATAAAATAAAATAAAATAATGTTCCTCATTTGGGATTTGTTTGATATTCCCTGTTCATATTCAGTTTATGCATTTCCAGTTAGAATATCACATGTAATGTGTCTTTTTTTTCAGGGTATCACACCTGGAGGGCATACAATGTCCATCTGCTCCACATTTACAATGTTGTTTTTGATCACTGTGTCAAGGTATTAACTGACTGCTCTACTACACACTTACTATTTTGCTCCTAATCCAAAGAGGAGATACTTTAGGACCTTGCTAAGATCTTTCTCCTCATTATATCTTCCCTATCACTTTTCTGCTTAAATATTTAAACAGAAATACCTTAGAACTCAAAAATGTTTATCATAATTATGTTATTTAAAGAATAAAAACTGATAAATTTCTACTCTGAAGAGAAATTTATGGATATAGATTAATATCCTACTGGGTATCAGAACTGAAAAATGGCAAAACTCTGGGCAATAAATTTTCAGAATGTTCATTTTTTTTTTAATATAAAGCTACGGCATTATCTTTAAAGTGGTGTCAATAATACCTACCTTGCAGGGTAATTAGGAAGATCACAGATATATCATGTTCCCAGTAGAGTACCTGCCATATTATAAGACTCAGTAAATGGTAACTAAGGAAAATATATGTTGAGGATGGTTTATTTTCTGTCAGAGTTGAAACAGCCCATTATAAAATTATGAGAGAAGATAACGGTTTGGGAAAAATAGATCAAAATTAATTTCATGAAATAAGGATGAATGATTCTGTATACAGGGAGAACTTGGCCCATAAATGTGGGTGTGAGGTTTAGGATCCCTGGTTAACCAGTGATCCAACACATTTTAATTGTTCTTGAGAAATACTGGGAGCTGCAGGACAAACCTTAACAACTCTGCAAAAGTCCAAAGTATCTTGGAAGAGGAGATCAAACATAAGAGGTAAGTTCCAAGGAACAAAATAGGGAGCACTGAAGATGAAAGAAAAAAACGAACAATTGGACTTCACCTGAATTTATAACTGCTAGTCATCAAAAGACACCATTAAAAAAATGAAAAGCCAAACCAAGGATTGCAAGAAAATATCTACAATGCATTTATCTGACCAATGACTTGACTCTTGCATTAGTTTCCTATTGCTGTTTTAACAAATTACCATAAACTTGATGACTTAAAGCAACATAAATTTATTATCTCACAGCTCTAGGTTGGAAGTCCAGGTGGGCTGGACTGGTTCCTCCGCTCTGGGTCTCCCATGGCCAAAATCAAGGTGTTAGCCATCCAGAACTCCTACTGGAGGCTCTCAGGAACAATACACTTCCAAACTCGTTCAGGTTGTTGGCAGCATTTAGTTCTTGGAGATTTTTAAGCTGAAGTCCTCATTTCCTTGCTGGCTATCACCCAGGAGCCTCTTTTAGCTCCTTAAGGCTGCCTATTGCTTTGTCACATGTCCCCTCTATCTTTAAGCCAGCAATGTTATATCAAATAATTCTCATCCTTCCAGTCTCTCTGACTTTTTTTTCCTGCCTCATCTCTTCTACCTCCAGCCAGAGAAAGTTCTCTGCTTGTATGGGCACATGTAATGAGACTGGGCCCACCCAAATAATCTAAAGTGTTCTCCCTATTTTCAGGTCCCTACCCTTAATTCGGTCTGCAAAATCCCTTTCTCTATATAATGTAACATACACATAGAATCCAAGGATGGGGGCATGGACATTTTTGGGGAGCCACTCGGTCTACTATGAACTTATATCCAAAATATATAAAAATCATATGCTACTTAATAAAACAACCCAGTTTTTTTAAAGGGGCAAAAGATCTGAATCTTGATACAACACTTGAATTAGCACATGGAAACATCATCAAAATCATTCACCATCAGGGAAATGTAAATTAAAACTACACTGAGATACTACTTTACACTGCACTTCATACCCACTATAATAATTAAAACAAGGCTGGTGAAAATGTCGAAAACTGGAATGCTCATACACTGCTGGTGTCAGAATATAAAATAATATAATCCCTTTGAAAAAGAGTGTGACAGTTTTTTTATTAAACTTACACTAGTTATATGATCTGGCAACTCCTCCCCTAGGTACTTACCCAGAAGAAATGAAAGCGTATGTCTACAAAAAGACTTGTATTTCCATGTTCATAGAGATGCTACTGATAATACCCAAGACCCAGAAACACTCCAAATGTTGATCAACAAACTGTGGTAAATCCATACTAGTCTAGTTAGCCATAAAAAAGAACAAACTACTGATGCATGCAACAATATTGTTGAATCTGAAAAACACCATGCACAGTCAAAGCAGCCAAACTGGTAAAAGGATATACTACATGAGTTCACTTATATGAAGTTCAAGAACAGAAAAAAACTCATCTTTAGTGACAGAAATCAAATCAGGGTTGCCTCTGGAAGGTGGGGTTTGGGAACTGACTGGAAAGAATCACAAAAGAACTCGCTGGTCATGGAAATGCTCTAATATTAATTGGGATGACTGTTGCGTGTATGTATACATCTCCAAAGTACATCAAACAGTACAGTTAAGATCTGCGCATTTTACTCTAAAGTATACTTCAATAAAATCTTTTTAAAGAAAAAGAATAACAGAGGAGAAGCAAAAGCCAAGTTAATATCAAGCTTGTTAACTGATGAAAATTTTGTGTCCATGATAATCTTTCGTTGGCTTGATTTGTCAGCTTCTGAGAGAAGTGTGTAAAAATTATAATTGTAGGTTTCTCCACTTTTTTCTGGTAGTTTCCAGTGGATGTTTTTCGACCCGTTTCAACATTTTGCTTTGTCTCTCATAAGATATATTACTAACTTGGTTGTTTTTCATTGTTGCTATATCCTTGTTTTAAATATTCAAGGTAGTAACTTTTTATAGGAGAGTTTAATCTACTTCCATTTATTCTGCATCTTTAGTTCCTTCACTTGTCAAAAAGGAGATCTTAACCCACCTCAAAATGATCAGAGGATATTAGTTAATCCTTAACACAGTGTTTCCCTGGAATATTGCACACAATAAACTTTATTTCATTTATTTATTCAATAAATATTTATATGTTTCCTTTAAGTGTTAGACACTGGGTAGATAAGAACAATGAGACAGTTAAGGTTCTATCTTCACAGAAATTCTTTTCTAACAAGGAAAACTGAAAAATGAGTGAATACACCTAAATAAAATAAATGCAAACAATATAAAGGGAAAATATGTCAAGATTGAGACAGAGAAAAGTAGGTGGGAAAATCCTCAGGAATGTTCTGGGAAAAATAAAAATTGAGAGTAGGGTTTCCATAAGAATAACTTACATATAAAAAATGTATAGGCAAAAATATATATATGAAAGCTGATGTTAACATTAAAGAAAAGTTCTAAAACTCTAAAGGCACTTGTAAAATTTCAGTCAAAACACCTACAGTGGTTATTCTTATGCTGGGAGTGAAAGTTTATGAGGATGAGGAAGGATTCTGAGCAGTTCAGTTAACTGGGTTTCCTGTCCCTACTGATATTAGCTCACAGGGAGACCCAGGAAATATTATTCTACGTGGAGAAAGCTCAAATGAGAAAGAACCAAGAGATTCCTGTTTTCTAATTCCGTGTAGGCTCACTTGAGCTGTGCTGCTCATGGTCAGCAATTACCTACAAATCAAGTGAACTACATTTCCAAGCACTGGATTAAGACAAGAAGTACACAGTTGGGTCCCATATTAGTTACCTTTCCCATATCAATGTGCTATGAATGACTAACTTCTACTTTGCTAATTTATCCTGTGGGAGATTAAAATCTGAAATAGAAAGACATTTTAAAGATAATATGCTTCATTTTTCCCTTCCTGCTATCTTCTTCTTCTTCTTTTTTTTTTTAACATATAATGTATTATTTGTTTCAGAGGTACAAATGAAGGGGGGGGAAGTCGGAGGGGGAGACGAACCATGAGAGACTATGGACTCTGAGAAACAAACTGAGGGTTCTAGAGGGGAGGGGGGTGGGGGGATGGGTTAGCCTGGTGATGGGTATTAAAGAGGGCATGTACTGAATGGAGCACTGGGTGTTACACGCTAACAATGAATCATGGAACACTACATCAAAAACTAATGATGTAATGTATGGTGATTAACATAATAAAATAAAAAAAGAAAAGAAACATTTAATTTTGAATAATAAAAAAAAGAAGATAATATGCTTCAAACCCTCTCATTTTACAGATGAAGTGACAGATTGAGAGGCAAAGCAACTTGTCCAGAGTCACAACAAAAAAATCAGGACCCTTCAGTAATCTTTCTACTCAACTCATTGGCAAATGGAAGAAGCTACATAAGACTTCCATAAACCATTTTATTAGTTTATGTCAACCCCAGAGAAACAAAACTCCTCCTTAATATTTATAAATTGGTCAACACAGCTGATAGCAGTGGATGTGAATGAACAAATACAATCCTGTTACCCAACGCATATTACGTTCCTTAAAATGGTGGCCAATAGGGCAAGCTTGTAAGTCGTAATTTATTTTCCCATGAAACTCTAGTGTAGTAGGGGTCTGATGTCAAATACTAAATGCCAGTAACGGTACTTATATGCTCTAAGCATAATGCACTCTAAGATGCATCTAAACTGATTAAACAAGGCAATTCTGATTTTGAGTACATGAAACTGTACATCATATATAATATGCTTTATATAATTTTATTTTAATTTTATTTTAATTAGTTTATTATCTTAATTTTATTTACTCTTTCCTTACTATATTGCTCTAATTTTACTGAAATAGATTAGAGGATAAAAGAGCATCCTTCTCACCAAAACCCAACCTCCTCCCTGCAAAGAGCATCCTTCACCAAACGCATCATACTGAAAGTGGAGTCTCCAAGAATTTTTTACAGCAGATTTTTTAGGGAAAAACCTGGTCCTATTCCATGAGTTTGGAGGCATTAATCAAGGAATGTCTTTCCTGCTATCCCCTTTGTTTTGGTTGTAAATAATTTGTGGTTAGACATGTTTAAAGTCCCTGCACTTACTGGGGCCACCATTTCATCAGCATTAGAATTTTTTTCTTCTTTTAATGGTTTCATCCTGGAATTAAATTTTCATGCTTCGTAAGGCATACCTTGCTCTAAAATGTACTCTGTGCAAAGAACTTAGTATCCTTTATTACTTTCTAGTAGCACAAAGCCCCCAAAATTTCATTTAATCAGTGATCACATTCCAAGAAAAGTAAATGCATTTTATCATGAATCTCTTAATGCAAATCATTTCTCATCTGATCTACAAACTAAAAGGAGAATATGTGTACATGTATGCGTGCATGTCCTTAAGATTCAGTAGCAGTGATTTTTACATGAAGATGCCAGCAAAAGCATGTCCAAACATACTGCAATTGCTTGATAAGACAAGTTTGTTAGTTGATAAACATCAATGCTTAAAGGAGACAGGTAATGGCATTTAATAAGAACTGTATGCATTTCTGAACATTTATTTACTTAATCTTTAAAAGGTAGAATCT
Organism: Phoca vitulina; assembly: GCF_004348235.1. Classification (NCBI taxonomy): domain Eukaryota; kingdom Metazoa; phylum Chordata; class Mammalia; order Carnivora; family Phocidae; genus Phoca; species Phoca vitulina. The sequence continues at coordinate 19,114,426 of NW_022589725.1, read as the reverse complement.
CTGGGATGCCTGGGTTGCTCAGATGGTTAAGCGTCTGCCTTCCACTCGGGTCATGATCCCAGGGTCCTGGGATGGAGCCCCACATCGGGCTCCTGGCTCAGCAGAGAGCCTGCTTCTGCCTCTCCCCATTCGTGCTGTCTCTCTCTGTATCTCTCTGTCTCAAATGAATAAATAAAATCTTTTAAAAATAAATAAATAAATAAATAAATAAAAGGTAGAATTTCTAATATTGTCTAATATCAAATTCATGTCTCATTTAAAATTTAATACAGCACAGATCATATTTTTAAGAGTACTATGAGTTTCTAATCACTTATTTACTTGATCAAATAACTGTTATGTATTTCTGAGATTTAAGCAAATGAGTCAATGTTTTAGGATGTATTAAAATGGTTGAAAGTTGGAAAAGAAACCAGAGAGGTCATGTAAAACATGCTTAGGAAAGATTAGAGAAAAAAAAGCAATGTGGATTATAAGACTGAAATTAACCACTGAATATGATAAAAAAAAAACTTCTGAAGACAACAGACGGAACTAAAAATAAGACTGCCATAGGAATTAAACAATAGAAGTACCAGAGAGATGAATAACCAACAGGTAGCAGTAAATATGGAAGAACATGAGAAATGTTACAATTTCGAGTGTTGCCAAGGCAAGACAATTCAAAATATAAATCCATTAAATGCTGCCATAATGTACAGCTTTCATCTGACCTACTGCCTAAACCCCCCTGTATTTGTAAAAGCAGCTTATGAGAATAAGATTGCTAAGAGAGGCCAGTGAATATAACTGAAAGTATAACCCAGCTCGGCATTGCCATTGATGGCTCTCAGCTCCTGAATCCAGTCACGGCCATCTGTACCTTGTTTTCTCAAAATGATATTGTACATACCAGGTGTTGTCTATCAAAAGGGGGGAATTACATAGCATTGTTATCAAGTGAATATATCCTAAAAGTTAACCTTTTAGTAATAACTATTAACGAATAATAATAATGAATCATAACCATCACTACAGCATTGTTTATTGGCCTTTTGCAATGACTATGATATGGAGCCATACAGTAATAAGGCAAATCTTTTAAACTACTATGATTAAATTTAAATAATCAAGGGAGTGCTGTCCTTCAATTCAGCACATTGGAATGATATAAAATATAAAATCAGTAATAAAGTGTTAGGGATAGGTAATAATTACATGTTATATAATATTAAATAAAATATATAGCATTGTTATCATTAATTCTAATATTAATTATCTTCCCATGTATTCTAAATCCTTTGGAGATAGTATCTTTTATAACCACCAAAACAACTCTAAAATATAATAACTACTACCTTGGGACTGTATAAGATGAATTAAATATAGTAACAATAAATTATTGTTATCGTTTGGGCCATTAATTCTACCATATAATTTGTGCCTATTTTATGCAAGATCCTACAGTAGAGACTTTAGAAACACTATCTTAGTTAATTATCAGTACAACCCTGCACAATAGTAATTATCATCCATATCTTACAGTTGAAAAAAACTGAGACTCAGAAAAATAAATCAACTTACTTAAAACCACATCACTTAGAGGTGATGGAACTAAAATTTTTCTTATTGTTTGATACAACCACTTTAACTAATTTCAGTGATACTGCCTCTGATTCACATAGTTTCTGTACTGCTTAAACCAGATGCAGAATAAAATTACTCTGTTATTGTCAAACCCCCCTTTGGGCCTCTCTTCTTCCTGTCCCACATTCACTCTTTGCAGTAAGTGCCATGGTGAGCTCTCTACCATCCATTCCATGCCTCCCTTTGTGTGAATGTGTTTCCAGAGTCACAGACTGTAGGTGAAGAAGATATCAGTCTATTGCTCTGACCACAGGATTGATCTGGGGTGGGTGTGTGACTTAAGTCAAACTAATGATGACTTCTGGGAACTCCCTGAGGATTCTGGAACAGTGACTATTATGCTCTGGGTGATGAAGGTGTGGATGTAGTGCACAGTAGCTCTTTTGGTACCATGAATACAAAAACAACCCACAGAAGAGGGATGAAATGAGAGACTCATTAAAAAGAGGAGCTTGAACTCTTGAACAACAAACTAAAAACAAACCAGGCCTGAAGCTTATAAACTTTCCAGATGTGAGAACCAATACAACCCCATATTGTTAAAGCCAGTTTGGGTTGGCTCTTCTCTTAATTATAACCAAAAGCATCTTGATAAACTCTCTGCTCTTTTGTTCAGCACATCACCATCCACTTCCTTCTCTGTTACAAAAATAAGCTTAAACCACATTCCTAGTGCCCCCCAGAAATATGTCATACTAAAGCTGTGGTCCCAGGAAGAAAGGGCTGTGCAGTATGACAACCTGGCATGTGTCATTCAAGCTGCAGGAAGTTATATGTCCTATAAGCAACACTGATTGAAACTCGAATAGAAATTTCAGCTGCCAGGAGTCCAGTGACTCCAAGTTAAGGATCACCAGCACTAGTTCATTTCCTTGAATACCTTTCAAAAAGTTCTTACTGAAAGCATCTCTTCTTCCACCTCCCCCTACCCCCAAATTCACCCAAATTCTCACTAATAGAAAGCAATGCTGAAGATCAAAATCCAAGCCTTGGACTTCATAATTTCTATGAAACCTGTTGACCAAAGATTGAAAAGGAAAATGAGGTCAAAATCTAGGTCAGGGTAGAATAGTGCTCCCAGGCCCATATTCTAAAACCTGGGGCTTTCCACATGGACAGGTCAGTAGTCAAGAATTAAAAACTAAAATCAAAGAGATTTCCTTAAAATATTTTAGTATACTGGAAAAAAAGCATTGCTAGAAACCCTATTGTTCCATTCCAGGAGTATCTATGGCAACCATTTTGAGCCGCTAACTTTACAGATAGTTATTTGTGTCACCAGCTGACGGCGTTGTCCAGCCACTCCTTAATATTGTCTAGACACCTTTCCCTTGGATTTCCTTCAGAATGTTCCCTGGCATGCTTGCCTCGTAAATTTCCACTCTTCCAATTTCAATTGTGGTACTTTCATTAGTTAAAGTACAGCTTTCCCAGCAAACAGATCAGCGTTGCATTTGATTCTATTTCCCTTGATCATTCCAAACAGCCCAAGTGCTATTACTATTTTCATACTGCAACCTAATGTTATGGTAACCTAATTCTTTATGGTCTCAGTTAGTTCATTTTGTGAAAATGTGTTCTTGTGACTGGGGCTCAAATGAGTGTACAGACCCTACTAGAAACAGATTGTAAGCTTCTCAAGGGCAGAGATGGTTTTGTCAATGAGTTACCCAAGTAGACTGGAAGGAAGGGGGACAGAGCTGCCAGAATAATTATCCTTGCAACCAGTGGGCTGGCTATGTCTTTTGCAAACTCAATTCCTGTTGGCTGCCTCTTGCCATACAGCCCTCTCTGTCCTCAGTTCTGATAACTATACCTTCTCTCTGCCCTTTCAGGCCTAGGATTAATAACATAGACTCACGGGTACTGCATAAATCCCACTTTCTCTATCCCCTGCCTATTCCTTTGTAAAAAGCTCTTTCACTAAACTGTCCTCAAGTTATCTCATCGTATGACACCTGTTTCCCTCTGGGGAGATGGCAACTGCTCTTTATGCAACATGATTACACAAAGGCAGTGCCAAATATCAGTGACTTATATTCTGAATATAGGTACATGGGTAAAATATGCATTTTAATGCTTAAAATAAATAAAGCAATATGCAGTAAAATGGATAAGGGCATCTAACAGAAAAGAGAACATTAGTAGTATCCACAGTCTTAATTGATATTTCTTGATGACCAGTTACATGCATTATATTGGTCTGGGCTCTGGCAGTGATGTGCTGGAGCCAACCTGCATTTGGAGGGCTGATGGGGCACATCTCATCCCACTCTGGGTTTAGCAGTATCATGCTGGTGGCGTGATATTGGCCATAGCGGAAGTATTTACACCACAGAAATTGGCAAATGCAACAAATAAGGGGTTTTTCTTTGGGAGAGCTGTTAACTAGCACTTCACTTTCTGTGTGGTTCATAAAAAAGTTGCAGCACTGTCTGCGCCCTCACATGTGACAGTTTGTCTTAGTTTAGGTTCTCTCGAAAGTACAGCCTGAGATAAGGACTTGGGTGTAGGTTGTGTTTTTGAGAGATGATCCCATAGGAAGTAGGAATGATCCCAGAATGATGACATAAGGAATGAGGGACAGCCAATTAAAAGGTGACTTGATCTGTTTTCACTGGGGGCAATGGGGTCCATCTTATGGGGACCCTCTAAGGAACAGTATAGAATGTGCTGAGGGTAAAATCTAAAGTCTAGAGAGGCAATGGGGCATGAGGCACAAAACTAACTCTTACATATTAGAATCTTCCTGGACCTGCAAAAAAAATGAGCTTGATAAACAGACACTTCTACTCCTGGAATATGGAACTACAAGGCCAGGATAATTTCATTAAATAGGATGATCTATGAATATTACAATATGTGAAAGAACTGAAGCATGAAACTCTCTGCTTCATTTTAATACTCACTCTCTGTCCTGAAACTGTGTTTGGAATGTCATAATATATCTGTTAGAGAAGAGAGGAAACTCACCTCCCAGGGCCTCAAATGAGAAAGGAAAAGTGGTAAGTGGATGTCACCAAGGTCAACCATCTGCTTATTAAAGAGAGAGTCAGGTTTCCTTGCCCCCGGGAAGCTGTAACCTGGCCATGTCCACAGATCTCTCCAGTGAATTTACTTCTGTTTTTCTTTATTTAAGGGGGGAGGGGTAGGGCAGGTCTCTATTCTTTGGACATTTGACACAAGAGGAAGAAGCCTCCCCAAAAGAAGGCTAAGGATCCCAAAAAGTGCCTGATTATGACCTGTATTAAAAGCAGGAAATAAAGGGGCTTTTTGAGAGAGGCAGGAGGCTGGGAACACTTTGGTTTTTATGCCTTAGAATGCATAGTCTCCATCCCAATGCCCCTGGAAGATCAAATTAATCAGTTAGAATATGGGTCAAAAGAATTTGTTCCTCCCTAATACTGACAGGAATTTCTGATACAAAGGGCTCTTGCTATTCTTTATCATTAATAATTTTAAAGAAAGAAGCAGAAGATACTTTGGAAGATGGTTGTAGAGACTGAAAACTTAGGGCCAGTGGCCTAGGCTTATCCCAGAGATGTGCTGGAGGGGGCTGTAGGGTTTGTGGGTGTTTGTTTCTTCTTTTTTCATTTTTTATCGTCTTCTATAGGAGAACCAAACTGTCCCAAGGTACTCTTAAGGCTGTTTCAGCATTTGCCTGAGAATACCAGGCAATACCCCTTCCTGTGCTTCTTCCTGCCATAGAATCAACGGGTAATCCTCTTTGCAGCTCACCTGCTTCTAGCCTGCTTCTTCCCCTCCACTACCTCTGCAAACTGGCAGAAGGACCAATTTACCTAAGGAATGACTTCTAAAATTTCCGCAGATCTATAATTAAGATGGGTCTCTGCAATTTGCAAGGACAAATAAATGAGTGATTGAGAGCTCGTGTAGAAATCAGTGGAACGTTAAGAAAAAAAATGACAAACATCTTGGGAAACATAATAGTGTAACAGACTGATACACTTTTTCATTTTGCTTTTTAGAGCCTGAGAATTATTCTAAACAATATTATGCAATAAATAAAGAAATAATAACAACACAAATTGGCCCCCTTGAGGGGAAGCCAGTTCTATCTGGCTTCCTCACTGGCTGGTGATTCAGTTCCCCTTCGAATTGAGAGTGCTGTTCTGAACCACAGTTCAGACAAGCTGCCTGACCCTGGCTGGCCTCTCTCCAAGAAAGGCTGGATTGAAGACACTAGGGAGGGCCTTAACCTCTACATGGGTGGATTTTGCTCACAGTTGCCTGGCATTGAGTACTGTCTCTGCCTAGAACTTGCCAACACTAGACCCATACCTAGCAGGTTGGAGTCCTGAGCTACTAATGATTGTCAAGATGGTTCTTAATATACAACAACCCTTCTCTCAACTTAGTTCTTATCCAAGTTCTTTGGGGACCCCCTCTGAAGAGCAGCTCAGTCCTACTAGCCTCAATCTTACGCCTCCCTGAAGACTCACTCCCTTTTTACATCATGTCTTATTTGAGGCACTCCCTGCCCCTTGACAAAGTTAAAGCCTCCCAGATGATGGCTGTGACTGAGCTTGGAATTCACACTTGCTACTTTCACTCCTGATGTAAAGCCTCTCCAGGGTCATCCATCACTGCTCCTAGGAGTCTGAAAAGGGCATGAAAACAGTAGTGCATAATTTCCTAATGTGATAAGTTGTTAGAAAATTAAACTAATCCTGGGCAGAATTCCAGAGATTTTTGCATTCAAATTATGGTACTGGGACAATGTAAATGCTTCAGAAAAGGTGAGACAATGGCCATTCTCTGTGGGTGCTACTGTTTTTAAAATAAGTGGGTTGTACTATTTGATCATTAAGTGCTTTTCAAACTCTTTGGCTAAACACAAAAATAAATGGCTAAGCAACATACATATTTGCATCAGTTATCTATTCCTGCATGATAAGTCACCCTGAAATTTAAGACAATAACAACTGTTTATTATGCTCATGAATGCGCAATTTGAGATGGTTTGGTGGGAACTGTTCATCCATGCTCCGTGGAACTCAACCAGGGGGTGGAGGAGCCATTTTTAAAATGGCTGACTGCCATGGCTGGCTCAGTTTGTGCTGGATACTGGCTGACTGCTTAGCTGGAGCTAGGAGCCAAGGGTCATGGTTTCTCTCAATGTGGCCTCACTGTGGGCTGTTTGAGCTTCCTCACAACATGATATCCCAGATGTTCTGAAGTACACATTTTTGTAACCTAGCCTCAGAAGTCACATAGCACTTGCTTTCATTTTACTTTATAGATTAAGACAATTACAATGGCCCATCAAGGAAGGAGGGATGTGGACTTTACCTCTTGAAGATAGCTTGTCAAGATACCAGAACATGTGGTCTGGGAGATACTGTTGCTGCCATGCATGAAAAATACAATCTGCACAAATCTCAAATGATCTTTATGAAACCTGATTGCAAAAACTTTGGCCCATAAAAAGAAATCAGCCACAGACAGGTATTTGCAAGTGAACTAATTGAGTAGCGTTGCTCAAATGCGGTTGGACATTCACAGCAAAGGTGTGGGTTTTCCTCTTTGGAGAACCATTAAATTGCTATAGAAAAATTCTTGATCTTTGAGTGCTAGGCCATACATTTAAAGAAATATGAACAACAACAACTCAAATTATCTTCTAAATAAGAAAAGAAATATGAAGACAAGTGAATATAGTCATCAATTCACAATATGCTTCAGATCTCAAAGGAACATGAGAAGACATGAAGAAAAACAGAGAAGAGAAAAAGAAAAGAAAGAAAGAGAGGGAGAAAGAGAAGGAGAAGGGAAGAGAGGGAGGGAGGAGGAGGGAGAAAATTAGAAGAAATAAAAATTATATAGGAAGAGAGAAAGAGAGAAAGGCAGCAAGAGGGAAAGGAAAGAAGTGCAATTTTATCGGCATAACACAGGATTTCCCCAGGTACTATTTTGAGCAGCTGCCAAATTCCAGGTACCATACCTCCAACACATTCTCTTTCAGCATGCCACCTTCCTTTCCCATAGTCTGATTTCCTAGAATTCTGAGCAAGGAGAACTGGACAGCCAGTAGCAATCCCTTCCCTTGTTCAGTGAAGGAAGCTCAGTGACATAAACCCTAGTGGTTTCAAAATTCCAGGAAGTGAAAAATAACTCTGTATTAAAATATGATCACAGAAGTGGATACTATATGATGCCCAATATCCACCCATTCCAGGAAGAATTCACATGAATCTAAGCATATTCATTGGCTCAAAATGTTTGAGCAAACTGTATCTACATATAACAGTAGCTTTCACTCTGAGTGACATGGGGAAACAATAGAAAGTTTTAGGCAGAGAGGATGAATCTAACTCAAGTTTGTTTTTTTTTTTTAAGATTTTATTTATTTATTTGACAGAGAGAGACACAGCGAGAGAGGGAACACAAGCAGGGGGAGCGGGAGAGGGAGAAGCAGGCTTCCCGCGGAGCAGGGAGCCCGACGCAGGGCTCGATCCCAGGACCCTGGGATCATGACCTGAGCCGAAGGCAGATGCTTAACGACTGAGCCACCCAGGCGCCCCCTCTAACTCAAGTTTTAAAAGAATTACTCTGCAGTGTGGAGAACAGATTATGATCAAGTGGTGAAGCTGGACAGAGTAACAGGTAAGGTAGAAGCAAGAATACTTGAGAGGCTCTTGCAATAATCTAGGCAAAGGGTGATGAGGGTTTGGAAAAGGATGGTAGGATGGCCCTGGTGAGATGTGGTTGAATTCAGGATTTTCTGATGTTACTACAAATCCACATTATATTAGTTTTTGTTAGTACTGTCTCATTTTATCTCTCTAGGACTTTGGGCCCTAAATACCAACAATGGGGGCAAAAGTCAGTATCAGCTTAAGGAGAGTGAGCTAGTAAGTTAGTGTTTCTTAAACTTCACTGTATCTACAAATCTTCTGAGGATCTTATTAAAACACAGCCTCTGATTGAGTAGACTGAGGGTGAGGCCTGAGATTCTGCATTTCTAAGTTCCCAGGTGATGTGATGATCCAGAGACCACAAAATGAAAGGGTAACCTACAAAGTAACAACTGGCCACGTACAATCTTGGACCTCTCGTGTAGATAATAAAAAAATCTCATATTCACTTACGACTTCATCCAAAGCTTCTGGGGATAAATCATAAAGACATTCTGTTGCTGCTCTTTACATGTTGGCAAGTGGGCTGATGTGTAGATAGATTACTATGGTTTTCTATTTTGTTCCTTTTAAAGTAAAGGCTGATTTTCAACTTACAGATGTTTATCTGTGCAAAGGTTTCTTACACAAATTAGTAGCAATAAGTTACACAAGTTGAGCATGCATATAATTGTACAACACGGCAAATTCAAAACTATGTATACATATTTAACTCTTAAAGATCACAACACAAATGTGAAGTCAGAGCTCATTAAATTAGAGACTGATTTAACCAAATGATTTGTGCAGCCATTACACAGGTGTTCCATTTCAGAAAGTATTAGAGCATAGTGCCGGGGGCCTCAAAGCTAATTTCTAACCTAGACTAATCATGCCAGGAATAATGAGCTGCCGTTACTGCCTTGTGAATCAGACCCTATGATATTTAAAATAATTAAGATCAAAGCCAAAGTAGAAGGTCACTGAATTCACCAGTCATAAAATGTTAGCACAAAACCAAAGGCTGTACTTGTTTGCTTAACAATCTTTAACGCTCAAGTTATAAAATGGCATTAAGAGCGACACAAATATCATCTTCAAAATTGTTGCTCTCCCCAAAGGAATTTCCAGCAAGCACAGAAGCCTCCCAAAGAAAAGGCTATTTAACGTAAAGGTGTTACTCAAAAACCATTATAAGTATTAAAAAGACCAGGAAACTTAAGAGATGGACTAGCTGATGGGATCTATCAGCCTGCTGGCTGCAATCCCAATAGATGAACTGGGATGAAGATTTGCTTCCCATTTGTAGGTGGTTGGAAAGAAGTGTGAAATGAATTGGTTCGTCCGGGCTGAGTTCCCAGGAAAAGGGTGTCTTTTCATACCAAAAGCTTCTACCCAAACTGGCAGGATGCTTCAAGCCAAAGATTTAGACAGCCAAATAAGTGCTAATTGAGTTAGAGGTTTGGTTAGGAAGTGGGTTAACAATTAAGTTCAGCTCAGGCCCTTTAATGGCCCAACCACTAGCCTTGAGAAGCTTTGGTATAGCACACCAAAGCAGAAGAAGGCTTTCTAATCCACTACTAAGACTTTGATTGGAATTCCTAAGCTTTGACTGGAACAAGTGTGAGACAGTAGAGAGATAAGTGGCCCATGGTGACAGAGGCAGAGGAAGTTATGAAGTTGCTACTGAGGGTGTGTCTATTCACAAGATTCTACTAGAGATATGCAAGTCTGCAGAACCACAATGGGGAACTCCAAGAAAAAGGAATTTCATCTTTAGAAGAAGACAACACTAGTCAATAGCTTTATGTTGCTGTTTTCTGTAGCCAAGTTCTCAGTGTTACTACTAAAGAATCACACACACAGTATTTTTAACAAATACTTTTCATCAGGCTTATTCCTGCCAGACCCTGTTCTTACTGCTTTCCGAATGTTACTGGTTCACTTATACCTCATAACAAGCCTCCGAGGTAAATAACATTATTATCATCAATTTATAAATGAGCAAACTGAGGCACAGAGAAGCTCAAGAACTAATAAGTGGCATACCTGGGATTCAGAAATGTTGGATGAGGCATCTGGGTTAAAAGAGATGGAGAGAATGTTATAGAAGAAAGGAAGCAAATATTTATTATTCTATTTGGAAGGAAGGAAGATATATAAAAACCCAAGAGAAAATTTAATAGGCCTCTTCACTGCCCTTTTCCCACAAGTACCAAAATGAAAGCCCATTAATAAAGCTTAAAACTGAAATTTAGTACAGATAAAAGCAATCCTCATTACCCAACATATAATTAACTGGAGAATTCACAGCTGTGGGACATTATGGGGGAAGGCTGAGGCTTGCCGATTCAGGCTGCTGATTTTCAAACAAGGTGTTAAAACCAAGCCACCAGATCTCTTCAATGCAGGTTTTAGCACTGGCCACTTTGCCATAGATGGTGGTGAGAATTCTAAATGTGGAAAACAGGTTCTAAGAGTGTTATAGATTAAGGAAACTGAAGATCAACATGTGTCCCCCTGCTAAGCAAAATCTGCCCTTTCACGCATTCACTCCATTACACCTTGCAACTTTACTAATGGAAGATTGTTCAGTCTCCCATCACTCTCAGACAAGTTCAGCATCAGCATTCTCCTTGCTCCTCGTGGCCTTCCAAGCTTCTGCCAAACTCCCTCTCCACAAAGCCTTATGACACCTAATTCCATCACTGCCCATCCCTCCATAGGATTGACACCTACTGGCTCCTAGAATATTCCCGGGAGACTCTGGTACCTGGATCACAGTCTTCTTAGATCACCACAGCTCTTGCCAATTGGTGACATCCAAGTAGACAACACAGCCATTATCGGATATCTACGGTGCTCTGTCTGCCTGAACCCAGTACTAAAATTTCTACTGCCTTTGCTAATCTACTTCCATGACCATAACCTGAATTTCAGGATTGTTCCACTTCTGAAATTCTAATTCCAGATAGCCCTTCCTTTTGAGCATATTCTTCCATTTTCTTCCTTCACTCATGATGTCCTCTAGCCCTAGTAGCTTTCCTTTTCCTCCATTCAAAGAGCCTCCTCCTGGCTTCCTTTTCTTTGTTTTGTTTTGTTTTTTGAGATATTTTATTTATTTTTTTATATTATGTTATGTTAGTCACCATACATTATTACATCATTAGTTTTTGGCGCAGTGTTCCACGATTCATTGTTTGCGTAAAACACCCAGTGCTCCATTCAGTACGTGCCCTCTTTAATACCCATCACCAGGCTAACCCATCCCCCCACCCCCTCCCCTCTAGAACCCTCAGTTTGTTTCTCAGATTCCAAAGTCTCTCATGGTTTGTCTCCCCCTCCGATTTCCCCCCCCCTTCATTTTTCCCTTCCTGCTATCTTCTTTTTTTTTTTTTAACATATAATGTATTATTTGTTTCAGAGGTACAGGTCTCATCCTGGTTTGTTCTTTTGATTTCTACTTTACTATTAGCTCCTATTGCCTTGTCCTTTTACTATACCTCCAAACCCTAGATCAATCCAACCATATGCTTTCTCGTCTTTTATACCCAGGCAGTCAAATACTGGTGGAAAAAATACCATGAAACTTCGCAGATGAGTGACACTGTTGAGAGGTACAAAACTTTGAAAACACATCTATAGAATTATACAGTTTCCAGGAAACATGATTTAATCCCTGGCCTCTGGCAAAAGTGACTAATTAGCTCAAGACCCCCTACCTCAGTGCCAAAGCTCATGGGAAGTCAGGCTCAACCTAGGTGGATAACAGTATTACACTTCAGATAACTTGGGCACAATCCAAATTCTCTTATACAATAAACTCTCAGGTTTAGCCAAGTTATTTTATAGTTCTGGAATTTTATTGCATGCAATGCCATGTAAAATTAGTGACATTTGAGAATCTTTTTTGCATTTTAGTGGCATTTGTTTGAAAAGAATTTGACCTATACTGCTAAATAATGTGCTTAATGATGGGGTCCAAAGATGGTAATGAAATGGAGGTAGAAGACATGCATCACATAGCCGAAAGCAAAAATCACAGCTTCAAAGGGTTGAGGAACATTCTCACGGCTTACGTTCAAATATCTCTTTATTTAACAATATTACTTAAAAAAAAAAAAAAAAAACCCTCCTGGGCCTGCATTAATTGTTGTCTCTCCAAAATCATCTTCAACTTCAAATCCAACTTTTTTTATACTCCATTAAATAGCTCATAATACCTCATGTATCCAGTATCACTTTCCACATAATTGAAGATTTCCACCTCTGTTAGTGATCTTTCTAATCTTGATTAAACTCTTCCCTGCCATCTTAAGGATAATGTATAAACATTTAGCTATTTCTTGAATTTGCAAAATCCTCTTGTTAAAACTCAATTATAAAACCTGTAACATCTGTTTGGCTGCTCAAAGAATTTTTATGATTCCCTCTGGGGTTTTTGTCTTTATTCCCAAAGTTGAGGTGGCTAGAAAAATGTCTTACAAATAAATTTGTTGCTAAACCACAATAAATATGTGCTATTATCTCAGAGGTATCAGGAAGCTTAATAATGGCCTCTAACCATCTCCCTGAGGTTGTCCCTTTCAGGTTAACTCCAGAAATAGTCTCTAAGATATATGGAAAGTAATATATTCCACTCGAAAATATGAAAAACAACTCATTTGCAATTTTTAAAACTTCTCCTATCACTTCTGGTTTCAAAATAAGGAGATGTTGTTCAATCCCAAGTTGGCTTTGTTGACTTCCTACTTGTTTGTAGAGCCTGGTGAACAGGATGGGACAGAGGCAAATGACATTTCCACTCTGGGTTGCAGGTACTTCAGCTCTCAACAAGAGTATGACCTCTGGCTTCTCTCTGCTCTGCCAGATTCCAGAGCCCATGGTTCAAATGCCATAGCGCACATGAAAGCACTTTGAACAGCATAATGAGCTTTATCAATGGAAGAGCAAAGCCAACTGACACCAGGAGAGCTTTTGGTGACTGGCAGGAACATTATTCATCTTTTACAACTTCTCACCTAATGTATGTCAGGCACTCAGTAAATGTTTAATGAACAAATGAATAAAGAAGCCCACTTTACATTGCAATAAAAGAATTAATAATATGAAACAATTCTGCCCCCAAAGCTAGAAAACTCCTTTTTTATAAAATTTGAAGCGTGTTCAAATCTGACTTGGGTCACCAGAAACCTCTTTGGAAAGCAGAGTGGCAAACCCTCAAAATTAGGCCAAAGGAGTTTTCCTCAGGAAATTGGTCAAATAACTGAAATTATCACCTCCACAAGTCAACATGTTAACTTTCAGAGAGAAACTAATTTAAAAAATTAGTTGCTCATCTATGTGAAAGCCTAGTACATCTATCAAGATAAGTTATACTGAAGACATAATACTATCCATTAATTACTGATAGAAGAGACTTCAAATATTAGAAAGGGTAGAACAGTGTTCATCATGTCACAAGAGAGTTTATTGAAACAACTCAGACACATTTAGCTTGTAAAAGAAAAAAAAATGAGGGATATGAAAACATGATAGCTTCCAAATTAATTGCTCTTAATGCAAAAGAGGGAAGAGATTTATTCTAATTAGTTCCAGAAGCAACAAGCAAAAATAGACACAGATTTTAGGGAAGAGATGTTAGCAACTGGAACTGCCTAAGAATGAGACAGGCCCTTTGGAGAAGTGATCTCCCTTTAACGGTATCAAATCCCAAGGCAAAGGCAGCAGCCAGGTGGGATTCCATAATACACCTAAGCTGATGACTTTTCTTCAAAACATTAAAAAAAAAAAACAAAAAAACAAAAAAACTTCTCTTCGGTTATGACCCAGAAAATGAAGAGGACCAATGTGAGGGGCCAGATGAATGATGCTCTTAGAACTCACAGCATAGACATCTCTTCATTATTTAAAGGTGACCAGCTGAGAACCAGGTGGCAAACACAACAGGAACTAAAGCTCCAGAAGGGGCACCTGGGTGGCTCAGTCATTAAGCGTCTGCCTTCGGCTCAGGTCATGATCCCAGGGTCCTGGGATCGAGCCCCGCGTCCGGGCTCCCTGCTCCGCGGGAAGTGCTTCTCCCTCTCCCACTCCCCCTGCTTGTGTTCCCTCTCTCACTGTGACTCTCTCTGTCAAATAAATAAGTAAAAATATTTAAATAAAAAAAAATTTTTTTAAAGGCTCCAGATTTGTGGTTTACAGCACACAAAACTAGAGCCCTTCTTTGCTTTAAGCACAATAAATACTTACTGAATTAAAACATAGGCAGAAACTGAAGGCAGGCAGAGTGAAATGGTGAGAAATGCCCGCCCTGACATTTCTAAATATGCCAGAGAAATTTTCAGCCGCATGTTATAACTTTATAAATTATGTGTAAACATGACCTCTGAAAAAATGCCAAGGTCGATGAGGCTGAGAGTGACTTCTTTAGTGAATCATAGCTGCGACAGTCATTTTCAAACTCTGCATGCAATTTTCCACATCTTTTCCAAAATAAGCAGTATTAACGAGTACACACATGATCCAGGCTTCCTCCTGCCAGCTTCCCATCCCCCCATTACACATCATTTTCCTAGTAATAATTCTCTGCTTTGGTTTAGAATGTCCCACCCTACCATTCCTATCCTTTCTTTTCCCTTTCTATCCTTCACTACTAGAACTTCTATAAATCATCCATGGCATTCTACAGGCAATTTACAAATGGAAAGCCAACCCAAAATCCTACCCATTATTTTATGCTAATTTTGATTTCTTCCTCTGATACACTGACTCCAACAAATGGAAGGGACTTGGGCAGTTCAGTCAGAATGTCTGGGTTTTCTTGCCTGAAATACTGCCCTAATATAAATAACTACAATTTTTGAAGCACAGATTTATTTAGGCAACTTCTGTAATTGGGTTCTATTAGGATTCCTATTTTAAAGATAAGAAAACTTTCCCAAAGTTGTTCTGAGGAAGTGAGGAAAATGAGATTCAAGCTATATCTATGCACTCTACAACTCAAGCAATTAATCATTACATTACCTTTCAATCAACCCACAACAACTTAAAACTTCGAATTCATCTCTGGTTTCTCCGACTTCATTGTTCCTTCCAAATAAGTGATTGGTAAGTCTTGTTTCTCCTCTTACTCTCCTAGGGACAGTCCCATCTTTGACAATTCCACCACCACACCTGCTCAAAACATTTTAATAATTCCCTGTGGACTCCAGAATGGAAGTCCACTACAAAAAAAAAAAAACAACTATTATTCAAGATCCTCAACATTACAGTACCTCCACAATTTGAGAGTTACTGCCCACCATTTTTCTTGGATTTGGGTGAAGTGACTTTGTCAGCCCAATGTGGAGACACATGGCATGACAAGGGATTTTTTTTTTTATTAATTCACAAATTTATTTTTATGGAAAGGGAATATTTGAAATTAAGACTGGCCCCACCCATCTGGGATCCAAATCAACCAATTCACTCTCTCTAGAATGTTCCTCATACTCTCAGCCTACACAGCACAGCTTCTTAGGAAGGCCTCCTCTCACTAAAGATGTTGGAATCCATACCCATCATTAAAAGGCTGGCCTCTTTTCTCTGCCCATGTGATACAGTTGCTGACTTTCCAAGCAGAAATTATTCCTTCTTCTTCTTACACTTAGGGTCAGTTCTACTTGCTCAGAGCTTTACACATGTTAATATTACTGACAAGTGTTATATTTCCCATTCTTGATGTTAAGCTTAGAAGGGAGTTAGATCAGGCCTTTTAGACTTTAAGTGCCCTTTTTTTTTTTTACATATCCTGAGCATTCAGTGAGTGTTACTAAATTAATAATTTAAAATGTATAGAACATAAACTGCTTTCTAGTATGGAGTCATATAAAAATTGGTTACAATTGTTTTTTTAAAAAAAGAAAACTGATTTTCAATTTTACCATTCAGAAACTGCACTTTATTGATTCTTCAAGTCAATATCACTTTTGATTAGAATACTCTCTTCCACAAATCCCATAAAATAGTGAAAAGGTCTTGGAAATTTGAATGTTTGGCATTACAACAGCTAATGAAAACTCCTTTGTCTGACAACATGTGCTGTCTTCAGGTTCAGAAGTAAGGGTCTATGTAGCAGGGCATGTTTACTAGAAGGTTATCTAGTTCATAAGCTGTATTTCCTGCTGCAGTATAGAACAAAAGCCCCCAGAGAAACAAGCAAAAATCCTCACAATTCTTCAAGGTCTTTATCCAATATAACCAGCTTTCTATCACAACTACACATTGCCCAGCATGAGACCAGGACCCATACTATCAGCATGTTCACAATTTCTTAATCTACCACAAGAATTCTCATTTGAGGAAGGGGCCATTTCACCTGGGACTAGAATGGAACACCTGCCCTGTCACCTGACTGCCATTGGTCTAGAGGCTCCTAGAGGATAAATCTTCCGTTGCAAATATAGAGATCAAATACCCACCCCTTCACCTATCCCCCTCCCCTAACCCCTTCTCTTTCCCCTATATCTCTCCCCAAAGGATGCTCCCAGCTTCTCTTAAGGAATAATTTTTGTTGAGTGATTAGCAAAAACAGCATGGGATAGAGTGAGAGTCATAGAGAGTCTTAGGTCCAAAGAATCACAGGGAACATATAATCTGCCCTGAGGTACAGTCTACAGGCTGCCTAAACAAAAGATTTAAAATAAAATCTGAAGAGAAATAAGCTTCTTACTAATTTAATAGTAACAGCTTCTCTATTATCTTTAAATACGGAGAAGGAAGAAATAACACTTGAATAAATTTGATATGCAAGGTAGCTTCAACTCTGACAAAAGGTTTGTACTTGTACAGAGCAAGGTTCTATTACACCTGATTTTTAATTAACCTGTTTTGCACATGTACAGAGGATTAATGATCAGAGATGGCCTTCTGTTTCAGGGCACTATATTCTGTGGTTTGGCATTAAGAGAATGTTTGCATCTGCTTTATATCTCACCCAATTATCATCAAATTTGAAAGAACTCTAGAATTTATCCAGGAATATCATAATGAAGCAATATTCCTGGATATTGCTCAAAGGGTCTGATGATCAATCTGTAACATTCTAATAATAAAAACTGTCATTAACTGAATGCCTAGTCTAAGCTAGGCACAGGCCAACCTATTATGTGTTTTATTTATCTAATCACCCAATCAACCCTATGATGTAATAGAATCATTACCATCCATACTTTACAGATAAGGAAACTGAGACACTAGTAAGTGAAGTGAATTGCCTGAGGTCGATGAGCAAAAGGCGAGAATGCTAGAATTCTAATCCAATCAGAATTCAGAGCCAACATAAGTAACTAGTGTGTTATGTGTCCTTCTCAAACAAGAATTACCAAGTGTTTAAAAATACCAACTGTTAAAAAACACCTGCTCCTGGTGGGGATTAGGACCAAAAAAGGTACTCACATATTACTCATGGAAATGTCACCTGATGCAGCTATCTTTAAAAGCAATGTGACAATACTTATTAAAATTATTAGTGTGCACAGCCTTTGATCTTGCAGCCCTACTCCTGGGAGTTAATCCTGTAGGTGTAAATGCATAATATGTACAAACGTATAACGTTAAATTCTACTCCACAAGGGGAAATGTTGAATAAACTGTGGCATAGTCCTACCATGGAAAACAACACAGCCATTAAAAGCAAAGAGGTAGATCCACCCAGTCAGCTGACTCTAAGACAGTGAGCAAAAAGATGTAAGATAGATCCAATTTTTGTAAAAACATGATTAGGAATTTTAGGGCAGCGGGACTCTCCTGGATGCTGTTATGGTGGATACTATGTCATTTCATATTTGTCAAACCACATAGAATGTACAAGAGAGAACCCTTAGTATGGATTTTAATAATAATGTGTAATAATGTATCAATACTGGCTCATCAATTGTAACAAATGTACCAAACTAACACAAGACTTTAAGAATAGAAAAAACTGGGGGAAGGGAGTTGAGGAGCTTATGGGATCTCTCTGTACTTTCCACTCAATTTTTATGTAAACCTAAAACCTCTCAACAAAAATCTATTAATTTAAAAAAAATGAAAAAAAAATGGTTAGAGACCACTATGCATTTATTTAAATATAAATTCAAATATTATAATGAGCATAGAAAAAAATGTAGGTTGTTAACTTCAGTTGCAGGTTTAAGGGGCAGAAGAGAAGTGGATAAGGGAGTCAAGCCAAAAAAAGCGTTTTTTCAAATTTTTCAACTTACAAGATGAAAACAGTAGGTATTCTATGATCTAATTCATGTAAAATTGTGTGTGTGTGTGTGTGTGTGTGTGTAGAAGGAAAAATATATAGCTGAACAAACTCAGTTGGAATTTTTTCCAGTTACTTTTAGAATACTTAATCGTACCACTTCATAAATATTCCTTTCTTCAGCTCACTTTCAAACCATGAGATAGGAATAATAATTGATAAGAAACTATCATTAAATGTGGAACTGGATCTTCAGACCATGCTCTTTGCACCAAGCAAAATCCAACGATGAATTTGAAGTTGCTGGATGTAATAACTGTAATCATGTTTTGTTTTGTTTTGTTCTTCCTCATTCCAAAGCCAACACAAAATAATAATGAATCCTCTGCAAGACAGCCTGAGAACTTCTACAGGTGTTTAAGTCAGCACAGAGTTCTTTGTCTTAGATTTCCTTTTAAACAAGATTTTAAGACCTTGGCTGGGGGAGTCTACACCACACACATACATATATACACACACACACATACACAGCACCAATGTACTCCAACAAAGATCCCCACCAAAAAATATACTTCTAAAACTTCAGATGTACAGATACATAATTTATTTCAAGACTGAAATCCTAAAGTCCTCTAGTTGGATAATCTAGTTGAATAATCAAACAGATGTCTCCTAGCTCCTAAATGTAGCATTCTCAACCTAGAGTTGTTGCAGGTTTCACATAGCTCAAGGGACAATTTCCAACCATATCCTTCAAGGCGTATTTTCTTCTAATTAAACCTAATCCCTATTACCTCCTGGAGGCCTCTAAGGGCTCGGTTTTCAAGTCACTGTGTTGTCTGGTTTGCCTTCTGAGATAGTTACAAATGCAGCTAGTCCCATCTATGCTCAGCCTGCTGAACCCTAAAAACCACGAGCAGGAAACAGCCAGGGCCTCTTGTGCAGGGTTTACGTGATGAAATGCAGCTCACAATTAGCTGCCCCTGCAATTTTCACACCTGGGGCTCTTGAGCTTTCAGGGTGCAGGTGGCCTAATGCAGGAGTAATTAGTTCCATGTCATTAATTATTTATATGGAGCTTATCACCCTGGATTGGCAATTTTTGTTGACTCAAAACTGCAGGTGCACAAAGGAAAAGTGCATTTTGAACACTCGGCCTCTTAAAAGTCAAGAGAAAATGGTGCTCTTTGAGGCTATCTTCAAGGCATGCTCCAGCAAAGGCGATGTCATTCATAGCAACCACAGGGTTTTGAAAGTTGACAAGTAATTTAAAATGGTGACTCACCATTGCTACAGTTGCAAAGGTGATTCTGCTTGACTCACACAAAATTCTGTTTTTAATATGTATTTTACAGAAAAAAATTTCCCATTTTGTTGTTGTTGATGAAGAAATGGCAGGGAATGAAATAACAGCCAATGTCAATGTCTTATCATTTGGATCTAATTATTCCTGGAAAACTCAATGTACTTGAAATGACATTACTGGAAATTCTTATTAATTCCACCTTCAGAACTTTCAGATGAGTTTTATTTCAATGGTGCTTTTAATATATAACTTCATTCTTACCAATGAAATTCCTCTAACCTAGGCTAAGGCAACTGTTGAGAGGACTCTTCTCTGACTGACATGGTGCTTTATGATTTTAAACTCAGCCTTCCTCTAGTTTCTTACCCTCATGTTAGTTTCCCATCTATTTCCAGTTAGGTATTTTTCCAAATGAGAGTGGAGCAGGTCTCCCCCCCTCCAGATTTCTGTTGGGTTCAGCATTTTCTTTATTAAGTGTTTAAAATACAAAACTATTTCAGATCTAGTAAACTTTAATCTTACTTCACAATGGTTTGAAAGCAGAGACTGTCTGAAGCTAATATATCAATGGGAAAGTATTTTTTGCAATTGAGACTCTCTGGATGCCTCCACCATCTCAAGGTAAACTTGAGGTGTCCCTCCAGTTCAGTTACTCCTTTCCTTCTGCACTCACTCACTGTACCAGTTAACCAGGACCAATTTAAGAAGCTCCTAACTCTGCATTTCCTGCAATCTCCAGATGATACTGATGGATCATGGACACACTCTGAGTAGAAAGCTTCTTGAGCATACATGTAGAAGCAATTTTCTCCCTTCCAATTGGATAGCCTTCCAGTTTTGCCCTCAAAGACTGGTCCTGTGCCTGCTGACCAAAAAAATGACTGGTCCAATCCCATTTCACCCTACCTTTTTCCATGAATTTTATATTTCAAATTAACTTTTCCCTCCACCTCTCTAGTTTTTACTGTAAGAAAATTATGGCACATATAAATTATATATTGAGAAGAAAAAGTGAACATTTACAGCTAGGGAAGGTGCACAGTCATGAAGCTCGTGCAAATGTTGCTTTAACACTGTGTAGGTCTGAGGTTCTCAAAATGACAGCACCCTGCATAAGCAGCACCAGCATCACTTGGGAGCTTGCTAGAAATGCAAATTATCAGGGGGGCCTGGGTGGCTCAGTCGTTAAGCATCTGCCTTCAGTTCAGGTCATTGTCCCAGGGTCCTGGGATCGAGCCCCGCATTGAGCTCCCTGCTCAGCGGAGAGCCTGCGTCTCCCTTTGCCTCTTCCCCCCTGCTTGCGTTCCCTCTCGCTGTCTCTCTCTGTGTCAAATAAATAAATAAAATCTAAAAAAAAAAAAAAGGAAATGCAAATTATCAGCCCCACCCTAGATTTCTGAAATAAGAAACTCTAGGGATGGGGCCCAGTAGTCTGTTTTAACAAGCCCCCAGGTAATCCTAATGTAAGCTAAAGGCTGAGAACCACGGGCACACGCACTGCTTAGTCAAAAATCCAGGGGTTTTGAATTTATTTAATTCATCCTAAATCATGAACGCATCAGGATGATAGATTTAACCCTGGTCTGGAAGTTTAGAGAGTCCATCTCTACTTTGCTATAACTCAGTTCGGTCTAGTTGAGAAACCTGTGCAGCTCTATCAAGGCTTGAGATTCCATTCCCTTCCTGGGAAGGTAACTATATAATTTATCATTTAAACCGGAAATTTCTGAGAGTGGCAGGAGGTGCTTTTATAATTACACAGGGACAACAGGCATAGATTGGGACTGTCCTGGGCAAACTAAGACTTTACTCTTTAGGACTGGTTTGGATAAGACCTATCCACCAGGCTCACATGACTAGTTCTTTTTTCCTAACTCTAAATCTAAAGAGGATTTAATATACTTTTCAATTGTGTCAGCAGCTTTTTTAACTGTCTTGCTAAACTCAAAAAATTTATCTGACACCCTTGGCATATCAACCTGGGGGATAGAGTGTTCAGGGTAGAGTCCTGAAAATCCACAAGTCTCAAAGTCCTGGGCGCAAAAAGAATGCCATTTCAGCAGCTAAATATCCCACTAATCATGTGTTAGTTTGACTCAGAAATGGCAAAGAGAACAATTTGGTCTAAGAGTGGTGTATTGGTGTTTGCTTAGAGGTTTTTTGTTTTGTTTTGGCTTGGTTTTTTTTCCTACGTAGAGTTGTACAATATCTTGAAAGGTGGAGGGTACTGATAACTTCACAGGTTTTCAGCCTACTTCAAAAGTTTCAACAGACTGAGAAACTGTACTAATAGTCCCCTTACCCACCTCCACAAAGAAAATTAAATCAGAAGGAAAATGCAAATGATTATCACAGAGAAATTCAGAAAATAGCATCTTTCCTTTCTAAGTGTTACCAAGCCATAAACTATGATATATGTATGTGTTCCAAGTATTGGAAGTATTTTCCATTTCATTTAATGTCATAGTACAAAATACAGTCCTTAAAAGTTCATCATTTTCAGCCTTCCTTCAGGCCTAACATTAAGAGAACCTAAAGTACATTTTTTTTCTAGGAGATCCATGAATTTCTAAGTGTTTTCCTTAGTGATTTTATTTCCCAGTAAGCCTCCCAGTTTGAAGCCCAGCTTTCAAAAATTTACTCCCAATATCTAAATGACAGCTTTAAACCACTGTCCCAACCAAGAGTGCTAGAGAATCAAGAAACCAAGAGGCATTTAATGGACACTTAGTATTTTATGGTATTATCAATCATAAGTGAAGCTCTGCTTTTTAGGTTTCATGGTTTTCTTCATCACCTAAAAGTATGTTTTCCTAAATAATATTGTTGAAATACAGAAAGGCTTGGTAATTTGTGCTATTAATTATCCATTCTGACAGAATATTTCAAAATATATTTAGGAAGAGCTCATCATAGGCAAAAAAGGTATGTGAAAAAAAACACAAAAGAATATAAACTATATAGAATACAGTAATAGAAGACAGGACAGAAACATTAAAATATTAACTGCTAATTTTTGAGCAGTGCTAATTTTTGAGCAGTAAGATCAAGCTGGTATTTTCTTTTTATACTTTTTACAAATTTACATGATTTCCATCACAGGGCATATGTTATTTGAAAGTGGAAAAAAAATCATAAATGTTACTTTATTTATTTATTTATTTTTTTTTTTTTAAAGATTTTATTTATTTATTTGAGAGAGAGAATGAGAGAGAGAGCATGAGAGGGGGGAGGGCCAGAGGGAGAAGCAGACTCCCTGCTGAGCAGGGAGCCCGATGCGGGACTCGATCCCGGGACTCCAGGATCATGACCTGAGCCGAAGGCAGTCGCTTAACCAACTGAGCCACCCAGGCGCCCATAAATGTTACTTTAAAATTGAATGGAGATGAGGGGACTGTCCAGCAAAAATATCATGTTTATTTCATCTTTTACATAACAAGTGCCTTTGGTTCAAATCATCAGAAGCCATTAAGAAACGGAAAACAAAAGTTACAGTCTTTATAATATAATTATGTGGCATATTTTAAAACTTTAATATGCACCATTTCTTTAAAGCTTCAACTAGGGAAATATGGAAAAACTTGGTGAATATGCAAAACATCCTCCTTTGCATAATATCATAGGCTATGTACTTAATATGTAAATTGAATATAAATTCAGTAACAGCTTCTAAGCCTTCAATTAAGATCTTACTAATCAAAATATCATCTGAGGGCACATTATTTGTTTATTGTGATTAAATATTCCTAATAACATTTTATAACCACATTCTAACACAGATTTTCCCTCTAACGTTTACAAAATATTTGATAAACTCTGAAACCAAACTCTGTTCCCCAAATTTCGGAAATATGTTAAGTAGCAAGAAGCAAAGGTCTGGGTGTATCAGAGAAATCAAAATGCTCAGATATCTTTACTAGGTATTCAGTGATAGTTGTAAATAGCCATTTGTTGACAAGCCCATTCTCTCTTGCCCTCTATGAGTAGGCCCTCACCTCATTTGCCAGTAGACAAAACGGACCACAGAGATAAAGCAGAAGATTTAGTTCTGAAAATGATCCTTGTAGTGATTAAACAATTCCAGACACTGCAAGAATCTTCCTTGATGTTAGATGTCACCATATTTAATTTTAAGTCGAAGGTGATTTTCCATCATGACTTTTTTTACCCTGCTCTATTTTGATATCTAATCTCCTCCAGATGATTGTTATCTGGGTCTGAGAAAAAAAATACGTCATTTTGCTAATTATACTTCTTCAAATGATCATTGCTATGTGTTCAGCTATTTCTCAAAGCAAACCAGAATTTAAAGATCAAACTTGGATCTAAGACATTGTCGAGGTTAGCAAATTCCTTCCACATCCCCTTGCTTTCAATCAACTAGAAAAAGGCATTACAATTAAGACTTAAAGTCACCATTACTTACAAGAAAGTGGTTCGCTGATGTAGACACATGCACTCTGTTTGTCCTCTCTTGCTGTTGTTCAAGTATGTCGAAAGTTTTGGATTTGATTCTTGGTTAGATTTGTGTAATATTTGGACAGGGTCTCAGTCAATGCATACTTCCAGATTATCCTCCCTGGAACAGCAGAAGCAATGATGAGTCTGTTTTGAGGACCAATGATGTCAGTAAGAATGCCAATAATCCAACCTGAAGGATATAAATAGCAGTAACCAGGTACCCATGCAGACTTCACCAGGAAATAGTTGTGCCTGATTTTATAGAAGGCATGTATCCCTGTGAAGTTGTCTGGACAAAAGCTTCTGCAACGCAAATACTTTCTTCCTTTTCCCTCTTTCTACCAATTGGGAGGAGATTTCTTCCTGGAGGCAAAAAGTACAGGATCCCATTTAAAAATGAGGTAACCTTGAGGTGGAGCAAGATGGCGGAGGAGTAGGAGACCTGGATTTCATCTGGTCCCAGGAATTCAGCTGGATAGGGATCAAGAACACCTACGAACTCAACAGGAGATCGAAAAAAAGAATAGCAACAACTCTCTGGACAGAAAAGCAACCACTTTCTGGAAGGTAGGACATGCAGAGAACTGAATCCGAGGCGATATTAGGGAGGATAGACGGCGGGGGAGAGGGGCCTCCGTCGGCCGCTTCTGGCAAGTGATAGAGCCCCGGAGCACAAAATCAGAACTTTTAGAAGTTGGCTCTGCTGAGGGACATCGCTCCAGTGGCTAAGTGGGGGGTGGAACCCTCGTGGGACAGTGTGGTCTCCGGACCCTCCGGGTCACAGAAAGACCGGGGGTGCCTGAGTGCAGCAGAGCTCCCAGGTATCGGAGCAGGGAAGCCAGCTGCAGAGACGGAGATGAGGAGCGGGCTCTCAGCTCGGGGTTGCCATAAACTGTGATCTGGGGCACAGTCGGGCCACTGCTCCTCCAGCAGGGACCCAACAAGCGGCAGATCCAGGGAGACTCCCCTTCCTCCCCCAGGAGGAGCGGCACGGGAGCGCACCACAGGGATCTGCTGGGTTTGGAGACTCCACACTGAGTCAGGTGCCAGAGGTAGAAACGCTGGATGACAGGCCGGGTGAGCACGGAGTATGGCCGGAGACCGGGGAGATGGGAGTGATTGACTGCTTTTCTCTGGGGGTGCTCTGAAGAGCAGGGCCGAGTTCTCGGCTCCTCCGGGGTGGAGATTGGGAGGCCGCCATTTGCACTCTCCTCCTCCAAAGCTGTACGGAAAGCTTGCAGGGAACAAAAGCTCCCAAGAGTAAACCGAGCAGATTACTTAGCCCAGACCCGGCCAGGGTGGGGCAATTGCACCTCCGGCAAAGACATATGGGAACCACGGCAACAGGCCCCTCCCCCAGAAGATCAGCGAGAACAGCCAGCCAAGACCAAGTTTACCTATCAATGAGAACGGCAGAACTCCAGCGCTAGGGGAATAATGCACATAGAATCCACGGCTTTTTTACCATGATTCTTCAGTCTTTCAAAGTTAATTTTTTTTAACTGTCTTTGTTTTTTGTTTTTTGTTTTGAATTTTTCTTTTTCCCTTTTTCAACCAATATCTTATCAATCCCTTTTTTAAAAAAAATTTTATTTTTCATTTTTAGAGTCATAATCTATCCCTTCATAGTAGTTACCCTTATTTTTGTCATATATATGTAAGTTGTTCTCTCTTTAAAATTTTGAGATAGTTTCTTCTAACACATCAAAATATACCCTAAATCTCTAGTGCATGGTTTTGCTCTACTCTCCTGCCTGATCACATTCTCTCCCTTTTTATTCTTTTTTTTTTTTTAAATCCTCTTCTTTCTTTTTTAAAACAACTTCTTATCCATTCCTTTTATAAAATTTTTTATAATTTTCATCTTTACATTCATATTCCATCCCTTCATCATATCAACCCTTATTTTGTACATGTATAAGTTTTTCTTTCCTTAAAATTTTGGGAGGCACTTTCTTCTAACAGACCAAAATAAACCCAAAATCTAGTGTGTGGCACTGATCTATGCACAAGCCTCATCATATTTGATCATATTCTGTTTTTTTGTTTTGATCTGTTTTTGTTTGTTTTTATCTTTTTCTTTTTCTTTCTTCTTTCTTTCCCTTTCTTTTCCCCCAGTTTCAGGTCTTTTCTGATTTGTTTAGAGTATATTTTCTGGGGACGTAGTTACCCTGCTAGCATTTTGTTCTCTCATTCATCTATTCTCCTCTGGAGAAAATGACAAGATGGAAAAAATCACCTCAACAAAAAGAACAAGAGGCAGTACCGACTGCCAGGGACCTACTCAATACGGACATTAGTACACTGTCAGACCTAGAGTTCAGAATGATGGTTTTAAAGATACTAGCTGGGCTTGAAAAAAGCATGGAAGTTATTAGAGAAACGCT
>NW_022589725.1:19055240-19087770 GCF_004348235.1 Phoca vitulina | reverse complement strand
AGCCAATTATATAAGGCAATTAATAACAAAAGCAAAGAAACACATCGGTATGTGTTCTGGTAAGCGCTGTGAATTGTGCAAGACTGTTGAATCTCAGATCTGTACCTCTGAAACAAATAATGCAATATATGTTAAGAAAGAAAAAAAGAAGAAGAAGAATGTAGCAGGAGGGGAAGAATGAAGGGGGGGAAATCGGAGGGGGAGAAGAACCATGAGAGACAATGGACTCTGAAAAACAAACTGAGGGTTCTAGAGGGGAGGGGGGTGGGAGGATGGGTTAGCCTGGTGATGGGTATTGAGGAGGGCACGTTCTGCATGGAGCACTGGGTGTTATGCACAAACAATGAATCATGGAACACTATATCTAAAACTAATGATGTAATGTATGGGGATTAACATAACAATAAAAAAATTAAAAAAAAAAAAAGAATACCCAAATAAATGAAGGCCATGAAAAAAAAAAAAATTAAATTGAATGTCTTTGTATATCAGAGATGTTTGAGGTACTTGGGATACTCCACTAAGAAAAAATTATACAAAATTCTTGCACTTAAAGAATTTATGTTCTAGATGGGGAAGACAGACAACAAGCAATAATCATAATTAATAAATGAGTGTTCTGAAATACAGAAAACACAGAGCTAGACATGGGTTATCAATAATGTGAGGAGTGTGGGTGGGGGGCAGTTTGCATTTTTAAAAAGTCCAGGTAGACTTCCTTGACAAGCTGGCATCTGAGCAAAGAATGGAAGGCAGTAAGAAATTTCACTATGTGCATATCTGAGTGAAGAGCAATACAGGCAGAGGGAATAGGGAGTGCAAAGAACCCAGTATACTCAAAACATAGCAAGGGGGCCAGCACAGTGACATGAACAAGGAAAAGGAAAGCAGGAAATGGGGTCAGAGGTAAGGGAGTAAGATTGTCTAGAGCCTTGGAGGAGATGGTAAGACTTTGGCTTTTCTCTGAGTTGGACGGGTGAAGTGCCAAGCCACATGGTCTAACTAACAATTAGCACATAAATAAGCTATAGTCATAATTAGTTGTTAATATTGTTATATATTCTATAGTGTCTCCAAGGCAGGATTATTACCCTATTTGATAGATGATTAAATGGAAATACAAAAATTTTTGACTTACAAGAAGTTTGCAGTTACAGGCAAAACCAAAGCCATAGCCCAACCTCCTACAAGCAGCTTTTCTAGGTGGTAAGGTAAATATGGATCTCACCTTTTTTTTTTTTTAAAGATTTATTTATTTATTTGAGAGAGTGAGCCAGCACGTGTGAGCGGGGTGAGAGAGAGAGAGAATCTCCAGCAGACTCCCCACTGAGCACAGTGTCCAACACAGGGCTGGATCCCACCACCCTGAGACCATGACCTGAGCTGAAATCAAGAGTCAGATGCTCAACCGACTAGGCCACCCAGGTGTCCCCTAGATCCCACCTTCTTAAAAATATGACAAGTTGTTGGTCTTAGAGAGAGAGTGAAGTGGGAAGAGGCCTCATGGATGATTAGAACTGCATCTCAGGAAACTACTAACAGTTCATATTCTGAGTGGGATGGGAGGTGAGAGGTTTCTGCAAAATGCTCACACACTTGCTTTCAGAGGAACATGAAGGGATCATTTTTAGAGTTGCCCTGCTAAGACTGTGCCTCCAAACCATGTCCTCATATTTTTGTATTTATTGCCCTTGACATATTGTGATATCTGAGGCCTCACTAATTTATTAAGTCTATAAGGTAATTTTGAGCTTAGAGCAGACTAAAGCACAGGGCAAGCTTATCCTCACTCATTTATTGCTTGTCCCATCCTCAGCCTGCAAAGGATGCCCTTCCAAGGGCCTGCATCCCTATGGAGCAGATGTACCCTCAAAAACACTCACTCCCAGTTGACCTCATTCCTCAAATAACCTTGTACCTTGGATCTGAAAGAGAGCTTGAGACCCTCATTGTGTATGTGACAAGTCCAAGCATGTCCACCCTGCCATACTGTGTTTGTCAAAACACTGGTTCTGAAATCACACAGAAGCCACAGCAAGGGGCAAGTCCCTCTCTCTGAGTTGGCCTCCACAAAGAAATGGGACTCTTCACCAACTGGCTGGGAGTCAATGCCAATGAACCCCTTTGACCACAGCCGCTACCAGCTTTAAAAATTAATGAATTCTGTTGTTCTCTCATGTTGGCAAATAACGCAGTCATCCCTTCCTAGCTTTGTAATACCCCACTGAACAGGGTCAAATTAGCTGGCTCTTGCTAAGTCTTCTAAGTAGTAAATTATTCTTTGCCACTTGTTTTCAGAGTTGTTTTAAGAGGCCCATAGGGGCAGGCAAGTCAAAAAATGAGAACTCTTTTACAAACGCTGGCAAACCACCCTCCCCTTGATGTAGAGGAAAAGATCTACAGGTTGTTAAAAGGACCTCCCTCTGGTTAATAGAGTACTGACCTCTGGTCCAAATCAGTGTTGGTGGAAGAAAGAAAATGGGCTTTTGGAGAGGTGAGATAGAGTGGTAAAACACATTTCTTCTTAAATAAATAGAAGTCGTTTCCCTTCTGCATACCCTGGCATGCCACCCTTCTTAGTTATCCGCAGAGATACTGACCTAGGGTTTTTCATTCTATTGCACCCGCTGTTGCCACCTGCTGGTGATATATCATGATTGACGTACAAGGCATGGTGTTGGGGGTATACTCACGAGAAGCACAAATTGTAAGCTTTAGGCCATAATCGAAAGTTTTCATTCCCTGGGGTCTCAGTCTTCCTTGAGAGAGGAAAAAGAACAGTCCAGAAAGCAAAGGGAAAAGATCCTATTCACACTCAAGTTTTGAGAAGTTCTGGTATATTTCATTCCTATCATTCCACCAATACAAGAGATTTAGTTAACCTGCCATTACCTTTCCCTCTACAAGCTATACTGGACATGCATTTCCCTGATCACTGGAGATATAATTTTGTATCTTGCTATGTATCTTGAAGACTATAAGTTTTCAATGTAATGGAACTTGACCTCAAATGGAAGATTGTTTTTCAGTTTTCCCTAAGCAAACCCTCAAGGCAAAAGATAACCTCTTCTGCCTATTTCCAAGGAGCCTGAGGGTGACAAGGTTCTGGTACACCACATTATTTATAAAAGAACCATCAGAAGTGTATGGTACCAACACTCCTGGAAAAACTCAGTAAGCATGTTGTTTGAAGTAAAGCAAATCGATTTTCTTTTAATTTTTTATTATGTTAATCACCATACATTACATCATTAGTTTTTGATGTAGTGTTCCATGATTCATTGTTTGTGCATAACATCCAGTGCTCCATGCAGAGCGTGCCCTCTTTAATACCCATCACCAGGCTAACCCATCTTCCCACCCCCCTCCCCTCTAGAACCCTCAGTTTGTTTTTCGGTGTCCATCGTCTCTCATGGTTCGTCTCCCCCTCCTATTTCCCCCCCTTCATTCTTCCCCTCCTGCTATCTTCTTCTTTTTTTTTTCTTAACATATATTGCATTATTTGTTTCAGAGGTACAGATCTGTGATTCAACAGTCTTGCACAATTCACAGCGCTCACCATAGCACATACCCTCCCCAATGTCTATCACCAAGCCACCCCATCCCTCCCACCCCCCACCACTCCAGCCACCCTCAGTTTGTTTCCTGAGATTAAGAATTCCTCATATCAGTGAGGTCATATGATACATGTCTTTCTCTGATTGACTTATTTTGCTCAGCATAACACCCTCCAGTTCCATCCAAAAGCAAATCGATTTTTTAAAGGCCCATATTGAGCTGTAATTTGCTATAGAACATGAAATGGAAATATGTTTCCTTAAATTTCTCCACACTCATAAAGAGCCAATATATGGTACATGTTTCTTGGAAATTTAGACACATTAGAAGCCACTGTGCACAGCTATACATGTTCAACTTTTAAATTTATGGTCATACAATAGGAAAGTTTCAAATGAAAGTACACCAGGTATTAGGAAGTTCAAGAGTTAAGGTCCCATAGTAGTCTTAACACATACCCATGGTGTACAAATGCCACATCATAAAGAGGTTTAAAAGGTTTCTTCAGTAGGAATGCCCAATAATGAATAGGCCCAGCATGAACAACTTAATACTTATATGTATTTTGAGTTTTAATTCATAAAGTGAGCTGTGTTTTAATATAGATGTTCATTTTTCATTCCCTTGTCAATGCTGAGAGACCCAAGGCCATGCCCTGCACTCTCTCCAGGTTATCTCATCCAGTTCCACAGCCTGTAAATGCCACCTATATTCTGGAGACTCTTCAATCTATTTCTCCATTCCTGACTTCTCCCCAGAACTTCAGACTCACAGCCAATTGCCCACCTGAGAAATTATCAACATCTCAAACATGACATGCCTGAAAGCGAAACTCTTATGTTACCCAAATTTGCCCTTCCCTCTAAATTTCCTCATTTTTGTAAACAGCACAAAAACCCTCCCATTTGCTCAAGTAAAAAATCTGAAAGCTAACTTTGATCAGACTCTTTTCTCTCACTCCTTATACATAATCCATCAGAAATTCTTGCTAAATTAAAATTCTCTAAAATCCTAATATTCTCCATTTCCATTGATATCATCTATGTTAGCCATCTATTTTGGTATAACAAATAATTGCAGAACATAGTGCCATAAAACAAAAGGGATTTATTATATCACATGGTTTGAGGGTCAAGAATCTGGGACAGACTTTGCTGGGTAGTTCCGGCTCAGAGTCTCTCATGAGGTTGCAAACTCATGTGGGCTGCAGGGTTGACCAGGGTTGCAGTCATGTCAACAGGGGAAGGATCTGCTTCCAAGGTCACACAGAAAGTTGTTGGCATGCCTCAGTTCCTTGCTGGCTGCTGGCTAGAGGTTTCAGTTTGCTACGTGAGCTTCTCCCTACGGTAGCTCATAACATGGTAGCCTACTTCTCCCAGAGTGAGAGATCAAGGAAAAGACCAAGATGGAAGCCATAATCTTTTATAACCTAATCTCAGAAGCAACAGAACATCACTTCTGCAGTATTTTACTGGTCATATCAACTAACCCTGATAAAATGTGGGAGGTAGTGACACAACCATGTAAATATCAGGAGAGAATCAGTGGAGGCAAATGTGGAAGCTATCATCCTTGTCTAACCCTCCACATTCAACTGCCTGAATGGGGTCTGAAATAGCCTCCTGATCCATGTCCCTGCTTCTCCTCTTGCCATCTCCATTCATTAACCGCTCAGAAGCCAGAAATGAGATCTTATCATTCTTGTACTTAAAAGCCCTCCAATGGATTTTCCATTTTACATAGAGTGAGGTCCAAACCCTTAACCTGGCCTTACCCACCTATCCAGCTCATTTCCCATCACACCCAGCCACAACAGACAGATTCTCGTTCCTCCAACATACCAGGTTGGGTTCCTTTTCCCTGGGGGAATTCAGATCACAGCTTAAATATCACTTCCAGAAAAGCCAGCCAACACTACTCTAAGATAAAGTACTCATTTAGACACTCCCCTGCCCAACTGTCATTCCTGACCCAGCCCCACACACAAACACAAGTGCACTTCTTACCTGCTAAAAGAATCCTGATTCTTTAAGAGCAGGCAAAGAGATCTTGATCTTAGGAAATATAGGCTCCTCTCATCTACGGGGAATGACACATGATTTTTCTACAGCAGACACGGTAATCCTTTCTTTCAATGATGAAGCAAAAGGGTCTACAACTGTCATGTGGTCCTACACTGAGTAATGAGAGATAGGAGGATATTTATTGGGAGCTTCCCTTCTAAAATAAAAAGAGCAAGCTTGGTGAGAACAGCATCTTTTTCTTCCATTACTACTTTTCTAAATGTAACTACCATAAGGATGTAATATCCAGAACTATGAGATAAGCATAGTTGTGATGCTTATCTTGTGATGTGCACATTGATGTGAGACATCTTGTGATGTGAGACAAACAGCATGATAATGAAAATCTAATATACCAAGAATGATAGAACAAATCAGACTCTGATCTCTGAACCACTACACCATTCTTGGTATACCAACCAACCTCTAGATTCCTTGGCGTAAAAAAATCATTACATACCCTTATCACTTAAGACCCTGTTAGTCATATCTTTTTGTTATATGCAGCAAAAAACATTCCTAATTGATATGGTCACTCACACAGAATCTTCCTGCTAAATGATGATGCCTCACTCATTAGAAATCGTAGACTCTATAATGTAGCATGCACTTAAAAATACCCGATGACAAAGAACCAATAGAAATTACTGAGGCCTATAATTTTCTTGCTAAACTTTCTTGAAGATCTTTAGCAATAACGATGAAGGCTGAAGTATAAAAGTGACTTGTTTTATAAGCATTTCCATGGAAAAGTTTCTTTTAATAAACTGAATAAAAATTAATCTTTAATGAGTCTACTGAAAAATAGTATTAAGCATTTTACCTCAATGAGCTGAGCTTGTGAATGATCCGAAAGAGCCAGCATTATTAACCCCATTTCACAGATGAGGAAACTGAGCCTCTGAGAGGTGAATTTATCCAAGGTCATTCAGCTTACAGGACAAATCTGAGACTTGAACCCAGGCCCACTGACCTGGTGTTCACAGGCTAACTCCAGCACCACACCCAGCCTTGAGCAGGCTGGGCCCATCATCAGCTCTCTATCCAGTAAGTATCTCAGCAAGTGTCTCACTTGGGTGACCTGTATATCCACACCTAAGTGCAGCTGGCTCCTTGGCCATCATTTGGCATCTATATCTTAAAGAGTGCACATTAGAGAAAATTTAGATATAGTTGTTACTCACACAGAAGGAATATTTTTAAACCTTCTGAAACTAATTAAATACCTGGCATGACAAGGAGAAAAACTTGTGCTTTAAAGTTGGGAATTTAATGTCATAGCTGTTGAGGCTCATGATCACTTTTCTTACTCCCTGATGTTTGTCTTGGTCAATATTCAATTTTAGCACAAACCCTTATCCATTAACTGATCTCCCTACTTGTACCCATCCCCCAAACCCCCCTAACTCTTCTCCACATGTAACAGCCAGAGTGATCCTTCTCAAACCTAAGTCAGATTACACCACTCCTCTGCCCAAATTGTCTCATGGCCTCACGTGTCAGGGTAAGAGCTGAAGTCCTTACAGTGGCTGACCAGGTCTTCTAAACTACTGCCCCCTTTTGCACTCTGATCTCACTGCCTAAGACTCTTCCCTTTGCTTGTTTCTCTTGGGTAAATTGGACTTCTTGCTGTTTCTCAAGTAAGCCAAGCACTCTTCTAAGAACTCAGGGATTTTGCCTCCATTTATACTGTTCCTTCTACTTAGAAAACTGTTCCTCCAGCTACCTGCATATCTTATTCCTACAATCCATTATCTCTGCTCAAATGTTTTACCTTTATTGCATACCATGTATAAAACAGTAACACCTCCCCTCCAATACATATACTTCCTCTTCTTTGTGGACTTTTTTTTTTTTAAATACTACAATCTGATACAGTATAAAATTTATTTGTCTACTTCTTTATTGACTGTCTTCCTCCCACTGTCATATAAGCTCCTCAAAGACAGGGACTTTGTTGAGTGTGTTTTCAGAATTTAAAGCATGCTTGTCATCCAATAGGTACTCGATGAATACTTACCAAATGAATGAATGAACAAATTTATCTTGGGCAGTGAAGTCATATCACTGCTCTGTCATTTAGTTTCCTTGTCTATGAAATAAAGGAGTGAAGATCAGAGGGTCTCCTTGTTTTCTCCTTGTTCTCTTATACCACCACATTAACCAAAATGCAGGCCTTCCTCTAGCTGGAGAACCATAGGGATGAGCATCGATCCAGAGCCATGAATGGTTAGTTTTTCTCTGCCTTTCACGTTTTGGCTTCCTGGGTGGCCCTGGGTAAGTCACTTAACTCTTTAATTCTCCATTTATGAAACAAGGCTAACACCTACCTACCGCATTAGGGGAGTTGTGAGCATTAATTAATGCTTGTAAAGTGCTCCGGTATTTCTCGATTAAAAGATTCAATTAGAGTAAACTATTACTAGTACATAAATGAAAATGAAATAACAAGACTGTTTTAGGCACTATAATTCATACCTGAATTCCATCTTTAAAAATTAGAAGAACCATCACTTATATTCTAAAACAATCTACAATGTGCTGTACTCAAAAGAAGTTTTTCCAAAATTTTAATCATCTGAAAAGCTCAGTTTCAAAGAAGATGTGCTAACTCTTCCTAACCTAGAATGTTCCCTGGTTGTCACATCTAGTTCTATATATGTGACTAAGATTACAGTTCAAAAATTTATCATTAAAGAAAAAAGGAATATATGTTAGCCCACTGCCTACTTTATGTATCTTATCCTTAAAGACCAAAGAGAAAATAAATAAAGCACAAAATATATCAAAGAAAAATGTATTACAGTTGTTTATATTTGTGAAGACATCTAAGACTATTCAAGAAAAAAAGAATACAAAGAGCTATATTTTGAAATACCAGCACTAATACATAGAGCTGAAGCTCTACTGACTGGGTAACTCCAGACAAGCTAAGGCTCTCTACTTAAAGAGCTTTATTATATTAAACTTCACATCATTTTTAATTAACCCTGCCCAAAGAGACTGCTTGCTCACATCTTAGCTGCATTTTAAACAAACCTTTTTTTCAATTTTATTGCCTTAATACTACCCATGAAAGAGAATGTCGTGGCATTGCATGTCCTTCCTTTACTCCTTCCTTCTAAGCTAACTTCCTTCCTTCTCTCTCCTTTTCCTTCCTTTCTTTTCTTAATGGCCATGAAGATCCTTCAAAGTAGATTTCCTCTACCTGTCCACTATCGGGAACTTGGGCGAATACGGGCGAATACTTCCTGTTTAAGGACACAACTGGCCTCATGGGATGTAGGGATTAATTGGTGATGCCCACAGAGGACTAAAATTTGGGCATCAGAACACCTCTCTAGAAACACCTGTGAATATGTGCATATGGGGTTTGCAGAAGGCCCGTCAAGTGTTTACCAGCTCAACACTCAGGGAAGGGAAATTGAGTGTGAAACTAAACTAATTCACTTATATTTTCATTAGATCCCACCCCTGAATCTCCTGTTTACCCATCCTGTTAAGTTGCTAAGGATAACACAGGTGAAGGATTTTCTAAGTAGTAAAAAACTATGTAAACCTTCTAAATTATTATTATCTATTAAACCTGCTTTTTGGGAAATGGACTTCTTTGGCAACCAGCTTAATATTACGGTCTCTCTTCACAGAAAAATGCATGAAAGCAGAATTGTATATACAATTTCAGGGGTTTGGGATATCTCTAAGATTCATGAATCCTAGACACTGTAGCCAAAGTGAACCAGGTTAGGAAAACTATCTGAAAAGGCCTACGGATGGACTCCAGTGGTATCATGAATTCCCCATGTCGAAAGATATTCCAAAAACAATTTACTGATCTAGCAGGCTTTTATTCAGTGATTCATAAATCAGGCAGCATCTAAACTAGCAAATGGAAAGAAGCTCCAAAGAGTTGTTCAAGATGAGAGATTTTTATAAACCAAAGTGAGCAGGATCAAGGAAGTTCTACAGGGCATTTTCTGATTGGCTAAAACAAAGCTGATTTCCTTATATGGAACAAAGAGAGGTCTTGGAACCAGGTCAGGTAACGGGCTAAGCAGGCAAGTACTGATTGCTTGACCTAAGGCCTTCTTCTTCTGGGAGAGCTGATTATAAAAACTTATTTAAGTTTTGGTTTGCTGACATAAGGCCTAGCATAGGCAACTCCATTTTGGGCCTAATCTGGTTACTTTAACATCCAAAATTATGGACATTTTCCTGAGAAAGTCTCCTTAGCTTCCATAATGCTATCACCAGAGTTTGTGACCCACTTGAAATTAAGAATATCTGAGCTAGGGCTCCTTGAAACACTAATTTTGCTTCCCGGGCCACGGTCTGAATTTCTCAAGAGAGGGATGTCTTCATCATCTTTTTATTTGCTTTGTACATAGAGTATTTAATACAGATTTATGAAATATGTAAGTCAATTAACCATTCAAAAGCCAAGTTGGGGGGCGTCTGCCTTCGGCTCAGGTCATGATCCCAGAGTCCTGGGACCGAGCCCCGAATCGGGCTCCCTGCTCTGCGGGAAGCCTGCTTCTCCCTCTCCCACTCCCCCTGCTTGTGTTCCCTCTCTCGCTGTGTCTCTCTCTGTCAAATAAATAAATAAAATCTTAAAAAAAAAAAAAAAAGCCAAGCTGGTTCACAACAGAATAATTGTTGGCATAAAATAGAGGAGAAACATCAAGCTGAGGCATAGAAAGCTATATACACACAGATAATCTCACTCATTTTATTCCCCAGGTATTTCCCAGGGTAGGCACTTTAGTCATGTGAAGTATATTTTAGACTTTATCAACTTAATAATCAACACTTCGATGTGAAGAAGTGTTATTTATGTAGATCGTGTGGCAGCTTCTCAAACTTTAATGTGCTGACGATTCACCTAAGGATGTTCTAAAAATGTTGGTTCTGATTCAGCAGGCTGGCATGAGGGCCTGAGATCTGCATTTCAAGCAAGCTCCCAGGTGATGCTGATGTGACCAGTTTGTAGACAGCACTTGGAAAAGCAAAGACACAGGGAACAGAGGAAATGGACGTTAAGGATTCTATTCTCTACTTACCCGTTCACTACCTTTGGGACAGATATAATGGCCACTTGAGGATGAATTTAAGGTAAGGAAAATGTCCCTAACAAGGCAAATGAATAGACTCTCATGCAGAAATGCAAGAATCACCTCCACAATCCAGCTGAAAGCAATATTAGATTAACTGTAAAGTGAGACATTGATGGGATTTTCCCATTCTCCACCTAATTATATTGGTATAGAATTAGCAAACATATTTCACTTGTATTTAGGTTTTTATTGACCAGAAACACAAAGGCTATTTATTTAAACATTTATCAAATGTGATCAGATTGTCAGGGAATTTAAAAGTTCTTACCCAAAATAAGAATTTCAGGGCAGAATTTTATATACATTATTTAGCAATGAGTTGTCCTTTCTCTTTTTCCTTTCAGCCCTGGGCCATTTTGCCTTGTCTTCTCACCCCAGAAAATTACTAGGTGAGGTTCTATTACCCTCAACTTTCTCTTTATGGTTTCTCAATGTTCCTGAAATACATTTACCAAGGGAAAGTGTTCATTTTCGTCTTAAGTACTTGTAACTCCCTACATAACTTGTCAAAATTTTTGAAAGGGTGGATTTTAAAAGCTTCATACTCTTGTTTCAAGTACACAGGTTAATGGGCCTTAATAAAACCAGAGTTTCAGGGGTTTTTTCCTACTTGTAGGATCTTTTATTGAAAAGAAATTCCAAAGGTTCCCTATCCTCTTTACCTATGGTGAATTTCTTTTCCACTGTACTTTAAATTGCCAACAGTTTATTTCAAGTGGAATAAAAATTTTAATTTTCCTAATGAGAGTGTTAAGCCCAAAGGCATTCTTATATATTGACCCATTTTCTTCCAAAGGAGTTTTGGAATGGGTCAAGTCTTCGTGTTAGAGAAGGAAGACAGAGTAACGTAACAATGTAGCAGTCAGGAAAAAGCACTAGATGAAGAGTCAGAAATCCTAAGATCTAGTCCCAGCCCTATTTCGGAGTAGTCACACACATACAGAAGCAGCTACCCCTATGAGCCTCTGTAAATGGTAGCAGTAGTCTGGAGTTAACATGAACTCTGGTTGAAACCTTGGTTCAAGCTCCTACTCTGACCCAGAGACTAGATTTCTTTCTCCTCTCTGACTTCAGCTTCTTCCTCAGTATAAAGAGTGTATTGTGCTAGTTGGTCACTGTTGATGGTTACAGCTCTAAATGCTGCTTCTAGTGGAATCCACCTAGGGGCAATCAGAAAATCCAAATCAGCAAGACCAACTCAATGCTCAGTGGGTACCTACCCATAAGAAAGGTGTGGGGAGCTTTAGTTCTGTTACCCACTTTTATCAATTATCAGATGACAGGGCTGCTGACAAATTCTGCAGCACGTGTTCCAATGCTTGTCTGATAGCTATAGAAAATCAAAAACAAATAAAACACTCTTGCATCTTAAATTGCTTAAATTGAGTTTGCAGAAAAATAGAGGACAAAGAGATTATTCAGAATTTATACTGATGTTTTATCTCTGGCAGACCATGTTAGAAATCTGTTGCTGTTTTCCTTCTGTGGAATGAATAAGCCAAATGTAAACACCTGGTATCCGCACATCAAGAATGAAACACTATTATCTCGATGCAATTATCTAACTTGTGTCCATTTTGTCTCAAAAAAGGGGGGGCATCCTTACTTATAAGATAAACTATAAGGTAAATTATAAGGTAAACAGTAATAAAATGATGCTCATAGTCTTTCACGGTTTGTTTCAGGTAAAAAAAAATTTACTCAATTCCCGTTAAGTCCATCAGAAAGACTCTGATCCATATCCTCTTTAAAAAAGTTAGTTTGATATCCATACAAACCAAATGAGTATTTTATTTTCACAAAACCCTCTTGAATTCCAAATAATCAAATTTGTTTGTAAACAATAACCCAAGTTCATAGCTTGGTAGACTGTAGAGGAATGAACAGATTTTGTGTGTGTGTGTGTGTGTGTGTGTGTGTTTGTATATGATCAGTCTATGCATAGATCTGAGGGGAAAAATACCCCTAATCTAAATGCAAGTAAAATTTATTATTTTGATGATGAGAAAACCATTTAGCATAATAAAGATAAGCCTCAACATTGTAAATTTTTGTTCCAGTATCATGAAGATAAATATTTCTTTTTGCTAAAACCACACATTGCTACAATGTAACTGTAATGGAGGAGGCTTTTCAACAAGTCTCTTTCTACAATGCTTAACTTTATTATCCTGTTACAGTATACTGGGCACAAGGGGGCACTGAAGGAGTGAACAATTCCATCTACCATACTGGAACTGCGACACCTAAGTGCTCACCTTTCACTCTGTCACCTTGTAGCATTACCTTCTTTCTTCCTTCCTTTTCTTTCTTTTTCTTTTTTAATATGTCTAGCTACTCTGGTCACATGAGGGAAAATTCATCCAGCCCTTGGACAACACCATCTTGAATGGCCTTTTCTAAGAGTATACCTGTCATAACATCATGAAACAGCATCATGTTTCACTAAAATGCCAAACATCTGTGGCAAGAGTCTACTAGTTCCCTACTCAATATTCATAATACCCTTCCTTCTTACTAATAAAATCCCTACGTTGTTGGAGGCAGCTACAAACTACATTTCCCAGTGGCCCTAGAAGAACAGTGTGGATAATGAAATGGAGGAAGAAGTCCTTGTTGTGTGACACATCTGGGAGAATTATCCAAAGTGGTATCCAAACTGGTAGTAGTCCTTTTCTCCTTACTCTTTCTTCCTGCCTAGAGAGTGAATGCCACAGCTCATGCTATGGCAGCTATCAATTCTGAAAAGATGGTGGAACAGAAAGAAAGAATAAGCCTATGATCTTGGTAGGGCTACAGAATTTTCACTACATCCCTGCACTGTCTCCTTCCAAACGTCATGTTATGAGAAAGAAAGGAAAAAGTTCTTATCTGGTTCAACTCCCTATGCTTTGGGTCTCTGAAGCTTTAAAATAAAAGTATTTGAAAACTGCAATTCCCAAATGATACATCCTAGAAGTATCATGATTAGCAATGGAGATTATTCAGTTATATAGAGCAAAGGAAAAATTTCACTGAGCTTCCATCCAGTCCCATGAAAGATAATGCATGACTATGAAAAGGCATGAACTAAAATGTATTTTTAAACATCTTTTTAATCTAATTGAACAAATAAAATATCAACTAGTATTCCACAGAGTAAAGTCTTATCCTGATCACAATAAATTCCAATTCTCCCCTAAATTACTGTTGTGCAAAGGCAACCGCCTCTGTTACATCATCCACTGGATGCCACACTGGACATCCCAATGGGTCAGTACAAAACGTTGTCCATCTCCATCACTCACTGGAATGGACAGACAGCTGCACTTTCAACAATCTCTCCTCTCAGCACCCTGGTCAGCGGCCTCACCCTAAACTCCCACTGCTCCCAGCACCCTTAGTTCTCACAATAACCTCACCAGAGGCCCTGTCTTCAATCCTGCTGGTAAAAGAATGCTGGAGAAACCAAATATCCAAAAGCAGCTTCTTCTAAAGAAATATCCTGGGCTTCTGAGTCTATTTTTCCCATGAAGAAAAGAAATTATTTTTATCACATTAGTTAATTGAAATTTTAAACTCCCCTACCATTTGTACTATTATTTTCCAAGTTATGTCATTGGGTGGAAAATACAGTCTAGATTTTTTTTTAAATAAGTGTAAATATTTTTAAAATGTGATTCTTTGGATTATCAAAGTTTCATGATGTGCTTTTACTTCTAGACAGTCTAGTCAAAGGACACTTATTGCAAAATAATAGTCACTGTTTTACAGAATAAAGGACGAGGATGAAGCTCTACTTATTAGACGAGTTCCAAAGAAATGTCTTATTCTACAGAAAAATGATAGTGCTTAGGATTATAGGCCATAATATTATTTTGATAGAGTTTGCATCATTTAAAAAAAAATCATCTTTAAGCCAAAAACGTCTTGCTACTTTGAAAGGAAATCACATGGCTTATGGGAAATAAATCCTACCCTACTATGATTCCTTTAAATGGGTAGTAGATTTATATTATCTAACTCAAATGAGTTCAGGGACAAAATCTTTTAAATTGCAGATCTTAAATTAAACACAAAGAATTGGTTTTTAATCAAAAAGATAACTTAAAGACCGGGCAGGCTATATTAAATAAGGTTATAAAATTTCAGTCTGGGGGAGTGCTTTTAAAGTAAAAGTGACAGCCACCAGTCATAGAAAACGGCCAAGCAGGAGCTGATCTACTCACTAGAGACACTTTTACCTGTTTTAGTCTCCTAAGTTTGCAACTCAGACCTCAAACCTTGATAGTAACTATGAACAGTTTCAGTATTGGGTTTTTTTTAATATTAAACCAAAAATATACATGTATACATTATAAAGAATAACATAAATATTTTCACATTAAAAGTATTTGTACATCTGTTCCAACTAACTTAAACATCTATTTGTTGTTTTCAGGTGAAGAACTGGAATTAAGGCATTTTCAGCAATTAGTACACAAAGGCACAGGTGAAGGCAGACGTCATGACCAACAACTCTTTCTTCAATTCCCCATACTTACTCCATTACACTCTGGCTATTCACTGGATAGTCTGTAGACCAACAGCAGCAGCATGACTCAGGAAATTGGAAATTCAGAATTTCAGGTCCCACCTCAGACCTTCTAAATCTACATGATCCCTCAGGGATTCATAGGCTCACTGGTTTGGGAAGCACTATTTCAGGCTATACTGCCACCTAACTGAAACACCACTCTTTGGAAGAAGTTGAATGATACTGCAACCAGAATGTCTTACCTCTCTGAGCATGCATGTTACAAAAACTCAAATTAACGTTAGAAGTGTAAGTTTACATCACTTGCAAATTTAACTCAGCTACTGACTTCGAAACCTCACCCTCTGTAAAATGAGACTCTACCATTTCTCTTAACCTGCATGAGCAAGCAATCAATTAACATAAATTAATTTGGAGATGCTTAATATTAAAACAGAAAGAAAGAAACCAGCAAACAAGAAGACCACATTAGTCTCTCCATCCATTCCTCTTTCACTGCTAGGTATGTGTTAGAACACAAGACGGTTTGGCTGTCCAGTTGTCTGCATAAAGATTCTTCTTTAATTTCTTCTTTTGGTCTGATTTGGTTGTTGTTTAATTTTAGCTTTAGTGAAAATCACTGTCACATTAAACACACATGCACCCATATTCTTGAGGAATGAGGTAAGAGATTTGCAATGGCCAATTTTACCATTCTCTATTTTTACTTTAAATACAAGCTTGAGAACCTATTCTCATGTAAGCTGTTATCCACTTACGTTTTTGGAAAAGTATATAAATACCTGTTAAGTTCACCATTGCTTGCTTATTACATGTCTTGTCCTAGGTGGATTTGTGTCACTGAGCAATAGTTTAGAAACATTTAAGCAATAATTAAGCCCCATGAGAGATGGCACTAATGCATTAATCATATAACTAATCATATAACTCAGATGTGGTAGGAAAATGAGTATGAATGTTTAAGTAGTTATTATCTGGGTTGGAGAGGAGGCGGGGATGTTAAGGAAGAAAGAAAAAAAGAATGGGTGTGAGAAAGGAAACATCATTGGAATGCTGAAATTGCAAATGAAACCCACAGAAGTCAGGAAATTCAAGAATTAAGGCTCCCCCTGCTCCCTTAATTCTGCCCCTGGTATTGGGCAAACACATTGTGTATATATCTTTCATTACCAGATCCCATAACACTTAGCAACAGAGCCCACTTAGGATGGTGATGAAGAAGCATATGGCTCCTTATGAAATGAGGCTTTAAATACATCGAAAGGTTAACAACTAGTATAACAAGGTACTTTTTCCTATAAAAATTTAATGTTAATTATAAAATCGGATAACATTGTTATGGCGTGAAATATGAAATATACAAGGCAGCACTCCCCTGGGGCATAGTTGATGTGCACCATGCTCATGATGGAATTTTCCCAGTGTACAGACCTGGAAATAACTTTTTCTCCCTGGAAAATATATGAAAATTAGCTAATGTAGCAAAATTTCAGAATCTCTGCTTTGATTTACACAAGAAGAGTAAATTTCCGAGGCTGCAAACTATAGTTAACAATATACTAATAAATCAATGTGGTCCAAGAGATGGGAAGTAACAAATGATTCTTCCCTCCCTCGCCCCTCCCAAAAAAATCATTTATGGCTGGTTTGCTGTTCTCTCCCTTCAGATTTACTGTCCTAGTGATGTTTTTTTCTTGACAAATGTTTCTTGCCTCTCTGAATGTATTCAAGGTAGAAAGAACATCTCAGCAGGGTGCCTACTTGAAGATCAAAACCGAAGCAGTATAGAATAAAAAGTTGCACAAATCATTTGAAAATGCCCCCCCACCCCATGAAGATACAGCAAACAATGAAGAATGAACTTTGTGGAGATATCAGTTTTAGTG
Organism: Phoca vitulina; assembly: GCF_004348235.1. Taxonomy (NCBI): domain Eukaryota; kingdom Metazoa; phylum Chordata; class Mammalia; order Carnivora; family Phocidae; genus Phoca; species Phoca vitulina. The sequence continues at coordinate 19,070,633 of NW_022589725.1, read as the reverse complement.
ATTCTTAAAGGCACTGTTAAAAGTTTTCATGAGTAAATTAACCATTCCAGGAGTGGCTATATAATTTGTATGGCCCAGTGCAAAATGAAAATATGGGGCCTTTGTTAAAAATTCAAAATAGTGACAGTAGAGCATGTAACCAAGGGCCAGAACTTCTAAGGATGGGGCTCCAGAAGAACATACACCCTGATCCCTTTGATTAAACCAACTTCTCCACATTTCTTATGGCACTTACCACTTTCTATTACTCTTAGTCTTTTGTGCCTCATCCTTAATTCTCCCACTAGCCTATAAATTCCTTGTAGGCAGAGACTCTAAAAAGAACATGGGCCCTGGAATCAGGTAAATCTGCCTTAATTTATTTATTGTATGTTTTATATACATTATTGCTTATTTGTTGTATGAATCTTAATTGCATTATTTAATTTCTGAGACTCAGTCTTCTCATCTGTAGAATGGACATAATGGCAATACCTTCAAGACATGATTGTTGTGAGGATAAAACAAGATAATTCATAGTGTGACTACTTAAAAATGGTGAGTATTCATATTATTGCACTATAAGGTTGTTGCGAGAATTACAATGAGATAATAAAAAGAACTTCACAATGTTTAATGATATGGGGTTGGTTAAAAATAGTATGATAAATTCATACAGTGGTATCCTGCTTTGCTGAGATGGATCTCCACATTTGCTCAGAGCATTCAATCACAGCACGACATAAAAAATGGTGCACGACTGTCAGCATCTGAAAGCTGGTTAGAAACGCAAATTCTCAGACACCCAGCCCAGACCAACTAAATCAAGAAATCTGAGGGTGGCGCCTGGTCATCTGGAGTGTACCAAGTCCTCCAGGTGATTCTGATATGCTCTCAAGTTTGAGAACCACTGAGCTAGATCTGTGAATTGATGAAGAAAGTCTTCTAAGCTACATTTTTATTAAATTACAAAGCAAGGTGCAGAGAGCTCCCAAATTGATTTCAAGCCCACAGAATTTCCAGAACTGAGGCCCATTTCTCCACCCTGGCAGATATTAATGAAAGTGTTCCCCTTGGGACACCTAGGTGGCTCAGGTGGTTAAGCGTCTGGATTCAGCTCAGGTCATGATCCCAGGGTCCTGGGATAGAGTCCCATATTGGGCTCCTTGCTCAGCAGGAAACCTGCTTCCCCCTCTGCCTGCCTGCTGCTCCCCCTGCTTGTGCTTGCTCTCTCTCTCTCTCTCAAATAATAAATAAATAAAATATTTAAAAAAAAGAAAGTGTTCCTCTGGCCAATGTTGGAGGAATCACACTCACTCCTACAACTTACACCCATTTTGCTTCTGGGAAGATCTCATAGAGATTTTTCCTTTTTTTGACTTTTTGTACTGTCAGAATGTTTATATATATATATATATATAAATCTCTTCTCATGTGGTTCTTTAAAAATACACCTATTTGGGGCGCCTGGGTGGCTCAGTTGTTAAGCGTCTGCCTTCGGCTCAGGTCATGATCCCAGAGTCCTGGGATCAAGCCCTGCATCAGGCTCCCTGCTCAGCAGGAAGCCTGCTTCTCCCTCTCCCTCTGCTGCTCCCCGTGCTTGTGTTTCCTCTCTTGCTGTGTCTCTGTCAAATAAATAAATAAAATCTTAAAAAAAATACAGCTATTTATTTTATAATGAACAAAGTAAATAAACGCAACCTAAATGTGGAAAAAAAAAAAAAAAAAAAACTAGAATGAGGCTAGAATAAAAGGTATTTGAAAGTCAGGCCAAGTAGTGAAGGCTGTTCCTCTAGAAGCAGAGAACTAACCCTAATCTGTGGACTTCCAACCAATGGAGTTGAGCAAACCCTCCTTGCCTGGGGAAATCCTGACAGCAGGGCCTCTAATTTCATGAAATAAGCCAGGTTGACCTCAAAAACTGTTGGCAAGGAAATTACACAGGAGCGAGGGCACTTCACACAATTCTCTCTTTGGTTTTCATTCTTTTAGGGTTGGTTTCCATGGAAATCTGCACCTGCAGTTCCCTGGGGTCTCTAAGCCTGAGGACTCTAAGGAAACAGGGAACAGAAAAGTGGGAACAATGCAGATTTTATAGGCTTCTTTCACTTTGCATTTTTGCTTATGAGGTTCTCAGAAGACTGTGAGGCTGCAAAGAAATTCCACTTGTAATATCCCCTTTATTTACCACTTTCTTGCTTTCTGGAACCTTGAAAATGTAAGATAGTAAGGCTTCAGTGCATAGTTATTTTGTATACAGATATGAAATGGGGTCAAATGCCAGGAACAGCATTGTTTTCAGAATGTTTTGGTAATGATAAGAATCCTTTATATTTACAGGGAGAAATACTTACCCAAAGAACCCAGGGCCCTTTAAATCTTTAAAATTTGCCTTGAGCCAGAGAAGTAAGAGCACATATTTTTACTATTTTGAATCCAAAGTGTTAGAGTCACTAAGACAGGTGGTCACCAGCTGGGAAGAAGTGAGCTCAGCCAGGTGACCTCTAAGAACCCTTTCAGAGTAAGAACGTGTGACAACTGTAGTTACAGACCAGAATCATCTTTGCTGGCCCACATATGAAGCTCAGTCCTGATCAGCTCATGGCTCTGTGCCCTCCCTCTCCTCCCACAAGGAATTTAGGTTGAGAAAGGATTACATGCAGTTCTCCCCTGACTGGGAGGGGACAACAAGCTCTTTCAGGGACATCAGTCAACAGTGAATGAGCTTTGACTAGAGGGGGGGGGGGGGGAGGTGATGACAAATAAATAAAAGAAACAAGTACCTAAAGAAGCTTACACCTTTTTAGTAATAGACAGTATATAATGCACCTACCATTGTCAAAGGGCAGGGTACTTGTGCTAATCCTTGCTCCGCAAAATTAGCCTTGTTTCTGGGACACTATTTCAACATTAACCAAGAAGTTCAAGGCAAGGCTGTTGTTTTTTGTTTTGTTTTTTGTTTTTAGTTTTTGGTATACGTACTTTTATATTTGGTTTGCTTGCTTTGCTTGTTGGTTGGTTTTGGTTTTACCTAGAGTATTTTCTTAACAGTTTTAGTTTACTGTAGTATAACTTACATACCATAAACTCCCCATTCTAAGTACTTCTACAAATTATAGTGTATTTATAGCATTATGCAACCATCCCCACAATCCAGTGTTAGAACATTCCATCACCCAAAAAGATCCCTCAGGCCCATCTGCAGTCAGTCTCTACTGCAGACAACCTCTGAACTGCTTTCTGTCTCCACAGATTTCCCTTTACTGGACATTTCATATAAAATACATGATTTGGGCGCCTGGGTGGCTCAGTCGGTTAGGCATCTGCCTTCGGCTCACATCATGATCCCAGAGTCCTGGGAGTTCCGTATCCGGGGCAGGGAGGCTGCTTCTCCCTCTGCCTCTCCCTCTCTGTCTCTCATGAATAAGTAAATAAAATCTTTAAAAAATATATGATTCATATACTGGGAATCATATAATATATATTGTTTGTTGCCTCTGGCTTCTTTCATTTTGCATGTTTTACAAATTCACCCATGTTATAGAATGCATCGGTTGTTTGTTTTATTGCTGAATAGTATTCCATTGTATGAATATACCACATTTTGTTTATCCATTCATTAGTTGATGGGCACTTGGAGAGTTTCCACTTTGGGGCTATTACGCATAAAGCTACTACATTCATAATAAAAGTCTTTGGGAGAACATATGTTTTCATTTCTCTTGGGTAGATACTTACGAGTGGAATTACTGGGTTGTATGGTAAATTTATGTTTAACTTTTTAAGAAACGGTCAAATTATTTCCAAAGTGTCTGCACCAGTTTACATTCTCATCAGCAATGTATGAGCGTTCCAGTTTTTCTACATCCTTGCCAATATTTGCTATAGTCTGCTTTTTTAATTATAGTCTTTCCAGTGGTATCTCATTGTGGTTTTAATTTGAATTTCCTAAAGGAGTAACGATAGTGAATATCTTTTCATGTGCTAATACACTATTTGTATAACTTCTTGGTAAAATACCTATTCAAATAATTTTTCATTTTCTTAAATTAGGATGTTACTCTCAGTACAGTTGACCCTTGAACAACATAGGGGTTAGGGACACCAACCCCCCCTTGACATCAAAAATCCATGTATAAATTTTGACTCCCCTCCCTAAAGACTTAGTCTACTGTTGGCCAGAAGACTTATGATAACACAAACAGCCAATTAACACATATTTTGTATAACAGTATTCTTATGATAAAGCCAAAGAAAAGAAAATATTAAGAAAATCATAAAAGAAAATATATTGACAGTACTGTAAAAAATCCATGTGTAAGTGAACCTGTGCAGTTCAAACCCATGTTATTCAAGGGTCATCTGCATTGAACTGTAAGAGCTCTTTATATGTAATGAATATAGACCCTTTATCAGCTATGATTTGCAAATATTTGCAAATATTGTGACCTGTTTTTTAATTTTCTTAATGGTGTCTTTTGAGGTGCAAAAGATTAATTTAGATGAAGCCCACATAAATTTATGAAATTTTATGAATCTCAATTTTGGTTTCATATCTAAGAATCATCTGCCTATCCCAAGGTCATGAACATTTCCTCTTATGTTTTCTTCTAGAAGTTTTATAATTTTTTACATTTAGATGGTGTGTTACATTAATTAATCTTCAGGTATAAAACCAACTTTGCTTTCCTAGGACAAATGGTACTTGGCCATGATGTATAATCCGTTATATATGCTGCTGGATTTGGTATGCTAAGTTGTCCGATTTGTTGACATCAAATTCTCCATAATATTACTTTCTAAGCCCTTTAAATTCTTCAGGGTTAGCACAAAACTCCCCTCTTTTCATTCCTGATTTTGATAGTGTCTGGAGGGGAGGGGGTGTCACACTAACTGTCAATTTTGTTGACTTTTCAACTTTGGCTTCATTAACACTCTCTACTGCTCTTCTGTTTTCCATTTCATTGATTTTCACTTCAATCTTTATTGTTTACATTATTCTGCTTGCTTTGCATTTAGTTTGTTCTTCTTTTCCTAGTTTCTTAAGGCAAAAAGCTAGGTTATTGATTTGAGATCTTTCTTCACTTCCAATGTAGGTGTTTAAAACTTTTTCTTTAATCACTGCTTTGGCTGCATCCCACAAATTTTGATATGCCATGCTTTTATTCAGTTTAAAATATTTTCTGATTTCCATGTGATTTCTTTCTTGATCATGGATTATTTGAAATGTATTAATTTCCAAATTGAGGATTTCCTAAATTTGTTTCTGTTGTTGCTTTCTAATTTAATCGTGTTGTGGTCTGAGGACATAATTGTATGATTTCAATCCTTTTAAATTAGTGAGTCTTATTTATGGCCTAACATACAGTCTACCCTGGAAAATGTTCTATGTGTGCTACTGTTGGGTTAAGTATCCCACAGGGTGTCGGTCTGTATTGGTTGACAGTATTATTTAAGTCTTCTGAATGTTTCTTAATTTCTATCATATAAAATACCATTTAATAAATTATTGAGAATAGGCTTTGATGTTTTCAACTGTTATTATTGAGTGGTCTATTTCTTCTTTCAATTCTTTCTATTTTTGCTTCATATATTTTGGGGATCTGTTATTAGGTGTTTACACTTTGATAAGTATTATATCTTCCTGACTAATGGGCCCTTTTACATTATTAAATACCCTTCTTTGTCTCTAGTAACATATGTTGTCTTAAAGCCTCTTTTTTCTCATAATTGTAGAGCCATTCCAACTTGCTTAAGATTATCGTTTACATGGTACATCACTGTCATGCTTTTAATTTTTACCTGTTTGGATCATAACTGTCACTCTTACAGACAGCACACAGCTTGAACTTGAAGTTTTATCCAGTCTGACAATCTCTGCCTTTGACTAGAGTTTTCAATTCATTCACATTTAACATAGTTATTGATATGGTTTCATTCACATCTGCCACTTCGCTTTTTTGTTTTCTCTGTTTCATGCCTCCCTTGTTTATCTGTTTGTCTGCTACTACTTTCTGTGGGAGTAAACAGGTATTTTACAATGCACAATTTTAATTATTTTGTTAGTTTTTTCTTAAATATTTTGTGGGGTTTTTTTTAGTGGTTGATTTAGGACTTGCACTGCAAGTTCTTAGATTATTATGACCTACTTCAGATTAATACTTACTTAATTCTTATAAAATATAGGAACTTATTCCAGTATAGCTCCATTTCTTCCTCCTTCTTTTTTGCTATTATTTTCATATATATTACATCTTTACCTGTTACAAGTTCAGTAATGCAGTTTTATAAGTATTGTTTTATGCAATCTCATATATTTTCAAGCAGTTAAAAGAAGAAAAAAGAAAAAATATTTATAGTCTTATGTATTTACCTGTATATTTATTTCTTGCAATGTTATTTCTTCATGTGGATTCTACGTACCATCTAGTAAAATTTCTTTTCAACCTAAAGGAATACCTTTAGTATTTGTTATAAGACAGGTCTGCTAGCAACAAACTCACTCATTTTTTAATCTGGGAATGTCTTTCTTTTTGAAAAGTCAATTTTGAAGGATAAATTTAATGGATTTAGAATTCTTGGAGTGTCTTGAAGGATAATTTTAGTGGATTTATATATCTTGGTTGACAGTCATATTCTTTCAACATTTTGAATATGTCATACCACTGCATTCTGGTTTCTTTTGTTTTGAATAAGAAGTCAGCTGTTAATCATAGTGTCGTTCTCTTATATATGATGAATCATTTTTCCTTTCTTCTTTTCAAGATTTTCTTTGTCTTTGGTTTTCAGCAATTTGACTACGAAGTATCCAGGTGTGACTCTCTTGGCACCTATCATACTAGGAAGTCACTGAGTGTTGGATCTGTAGATTCATTTTTATTTTTTTATTTTCATTATTTTAAAAGATTTATTTATTTATTTTAGGCAGGGAGGGGAGAGGGAGAGAGAGAATCCTGAAGCAGGCTCCCTGCTGAGCTCGGAGCCCAATGCAGGGCTCCATCCCAGGACCCTGAGAGCATGACCTGAGCCGAAATCAATAGTTGGACACTTAACAAACTGAGCCACCCAGGTGACCCTGTAGATTAGTTTTTAATCAGATTTGGAAAGTATTTGGCCATTATGTCTTCAAATATTTTTTTCTGGTATTTTCTTTCTCCCCTCTTCTCTGAGACTCCCAATTTGTGTATGTTAGTATGATTGATAGTACCCCATAAGTCTCTGAGGCTCTCCTCATTTTTCTTTTTTTTTCCTTTATCTTCTCCTGCTTGAACAAATTCTACTGATCTATCTTCAAATTTGCTGATTCTTTCTTCTGCAATCTCAAATATGCTGTAGAGCCCCTATAATGATTCTTCACTTCATTTATTTTACTTTTTTATATATAGAATTTCCATTTATTTTGTATAATTTATATCTCTATTAAGAATCTCTATTTAATTAATCATTATCATCATATTGTTCCTTCATTGCTTGACAGTTACCTTTAGTTGTTTGAACGTATTTATAATAGCTGCTTTGAAGTCTTTGTCGACTGAGTCCAACAACTGGACTCCTCAGAGATAATAGCTATTGGCTTTTTTCTTCCTGAATATGGGTGATACTTTACTATTTCTTTGTATAACATCTGGCATTCATTGTACGTACTTTTTGCTGTTATTATTGAAAACTGAACACTTTGTTGAAAATTGGACATTTCAGATAATGTGGCAACTTAAGATTTCTATTTTTTCCTCCTGGGCACTATTATTGTTGCTGCTTTTTTTAAGTGTTTAGTCATTTGCCTGAACTAATTCTACAGAGTCTGCCTCCCTCACAGTGTGTGACCACTGATGTCCTTGCTCTGGTATTTTCTTTATTCTTGCTTTGTTAAGCCTGACTTCCTCAGGGTTTGCCCTTGTATTAGCATAGCTTATGGTCAACCAAGGATTGGTCAGAGGTTGTACTCAAACACCTTGAACCAGTCTACCATTTTAAGATAGAGCTATGTGTAGGCTGGGAAGTGCATTTAAACTTCAGGTGGTTTACAAGACTGTCTTGACTTTAACTTTCTGTGTGTGCAAAGACTCACAATCAGCCAGGATGAATATATAGCCAGGGATCTGTCCAGTCTCTACTGAGTATGTGCATAGCCTAATCACGTACACAGCCTTCCAGATGACCAGAGAGATTTTGGAGCTTATCAAGGCCCACTATGGCTATCTCATTCCCTGGCTCTCCCTGCTAAAATGTTTCCTCCAACCAGGATCACAGCTTCAAGCTAGTTGCAATGTTGGCCTTCCTTCTTTGTTTGCTACTGAAATCATACAATTTTCAATAACACTTAGGAATGTGATTTTTTTTGCACCCCGTTCCAAATCAAGTCATTCCCCTCTAGCAGTGAAGCTGCTAGTTTTCTCAACTTGCCGTGTCCTAATAGAACTTCTGCACAGACTGAAATGGGTGTTGTGGATAGAAGGAATGGAAGCATCCCAGGCTAAAATGCCACAGATTTTCACAGTTCTAACTCAAGCTTCAGTAGAATTTTAAAAAATAAATGGTTCTAAATTTGTTTTTATGTCTTTGGTGGACTTATTTCCAGAGTTCTAAAATGGTTTTCATAATTTTGTTCAGTTTCATCATTGCTTTTTGTGGACATTTACCATGCTCCTCACTTCTACCTAGAAACCTTGCTCTCTAGATTAAAATGTGTGTCATCAGAACCCCAGCAAAGAGATTACTAGCAGGAAGGTATCTAAAAATGATCACTTTATTTTTATTTTTTTTAAAGATTTTCTTTATTTATTTGAGAGAGAGAGAGAATGACAGAGAGCACGAGAGGGAAGAGGGTCAGAGGGAGAAGCAGACTCCCCGCTGAGCAGGGAGCCCGATGTAGGACTCGATCCCGGGACTCTAGGATCATGACCTGAGCCGAAGGCAGTCGCTTAACCAACTGAGCCACCCAGGTGCCCAAAATGATCACTTTATTACAAAATAAAATAAAAATCAACAATTAACCTAGAGTTTGGAAAATCTGATTGAATAGCGATAGGAAAGAGTAAAAGAAAAAAGAAAAATGTTTTATCTGAGAATTAAGATAACTGGGTTCTGGTTCTGACACTGCAAATTCTATTGCATTGCTTCATCTTGCTGAACCTCATATTCTCAGCTATCAAAAAGATAAATAAATAAATAAATAAATAAGTATGTGGAATCGGAGCACCTGGGTGACTCAGTTGGTTAACCAACCGACTCTTGGTTTTGGCTCAGGTCATGATCTTGGGGTACCCGCATCAGGATCTGCACTCAGTGCAGAGTCTGCTGGACATCATCTACCTCTCCTTCTGTTCCTCCCCCTCCCCCTTCCTAAAATAAATAAAATCTTTAAAAAAAAATGGCACATGGAATCATATTACCTACAAGGGTCTTTCTACGTCTAATATTTATATTTCAGATGAAAATGGCAAAACATGGCAGGGAGATGCTTAAAGGACCACAGTAACAGTGAAAATACAAGCAAGTCTATTGCACTAAAACACTTAGAGCTACTTTCTTGGTAAAACTCTCTGGTAAGCATATATTTGGCTCAGTGCACACTCAGAAACATGAATGTGTCACTCGACCCAAGCACTCATAGTCCTTTGACATGCTCATATAATCAAAATGTACAAACAATGGCTTGCTTGAGAATATAAATAATAAGTAGATAACCAAGGCCTAAGCACCACAAATTATTGTATAACATGATGTCTATCCATCTAAAGACAAGATTTCAAATCTCTACTCCCCACTTAGTAACTGCAGGTAAGAATCCTTACTATTCTAGGCCTCAAGTTCCTCATCTGAAAAATGAGTATAAAATCATTAAAACAAATATGGCATTTCAAATATACAGCACAGAGCCTGGAATATAAATGCTCCATAAATTGTCATAGTTATAATGATTTCATATACCCAGGGGTGGTCCTCTGCGTTGACAACAGAGGTATCTGTGTGCATGAAGGTGGGAATCCACACCCAATCTCTCTCCCCTTTACTGACTGATGCTAGAGTAAGTCATGCTAAGAAAGCCCTCCTAAAAACAAACATCAAGGACCCATTATAGTTTCACAACCCTATTGTGTGGAATTGGAAAAAGTGCAACTGGGTGAGATGGGAGGAGAAGTGAAAGATGAGAAAGGAGAGGGCACTAAACAGAAGGTGCAGAGGGCCCCTGATTTGCCTTGGGCGGTACAAGAAACAAGGTGAGAGCTATTGAGGGTAGCAAGACGCAGGCAGGGAGCAGAGAAGACTGATTCTGCCTCAGGCCACCTCATAGATCCCATTTCAGGAATCCAAGGGCTTCTCCCTTCTCTTTCACAACAACCCCAAGCATCTGTATATCTCTGACTCACCATTCTCTCTCCTCTATCAGCAAGACATGTAGTTTCACTCCTCCACCTTGCCTTCCAATTTGATCCCAAGCCCAGAGATTTCCCAAAACTGTGTCTCATTTATCCCCCTTGGCGGGTGGCAATAAGGGTTGACATAATGCTGACCAAGTTCACCTATTCTGGTGTGTGTTGTTTTTTGACACATGGGCCTTTCTACTAAGGCTCTAGGATATAGCCTCTTCTCAGTTAGGATGTTAGGAGATATACTGGCTTCTGTAACAGACAAGGTCCAGGGGTAGGATATAATTCAGTCGGGTTCTGCTCCAAGTTCCTGTGATGCTCTTGCCTCTGCCCATCCTCACCTGCATCATCAGGCTGCAGCAGTTTCAGGAATTGAACCTGGACATCATAGTAGACAGAGTTTGGAGAAAGGGACTATTCCTTCCTCTGGCTCTCTCTATAGAGAAAAGAACTTCCTTTACCAGCATCTCCTTGAAAACATACCCATTTCTGGCCCAATTCCTATGGTCCAAGAAATGGCATACAATGGTTGGCTATAGCCTGAGTTCTTAAACTGACTGGCAAAATTCTCAGGATTTCATGCCCACATGAATACTCTGGGAATCTTGGTAAAATGCAGATTCTGGTTCAGGAAGTTTGGAATGGAGTCTAAGATTCTGCATTTCTAGTATCCCAGGTGACACTGATAGTCTGCACTTTGATTACAAAGGAATAGTGGGTATGTGGATTAGATAGCGAAGGGCCTATAAGCTTTTATCCACCTATGAATTCACAGGGCCTGTAATACTACACAGTGCACAAAAGGTATCCTACAAATATCTCTTAAATTTTGAAGAGTATCTTCCCCAAAATTGAAAAATTGATGCATAGTTAGGTAACAGATCTTTGTTATCCATTACCCCTTTTCAGACACAACTGTCAACCTCTGAGCTTTTCAAAATTATTTAAAACACTCAATAGGTTCCGAAAGTTGAAAATGAGTAAGTGATAGAATACTTGTACTTTGAAACCGAAGTTACAGAAACCTTCTTTCCTTGTGAACATGTGTAAGAGATAAGCTCAATAACCCTACTGAAACATCAATATTTAGACACACAGATCTTTCAGGTGCACAAAATTTTGCAATTAGATGTATTATATACAAAGTTACTAAATATTTGAGCCTAGAAGAAAACTGCATTATTCTTTGCAAACATTTTAGCATGGCTTCTGGTATGGAACAAGGATAAGTGGCATGTGGAAAAAAAATTTTAAATGACACAAAATATCCAAATTCAAACTGAGATACAGAAATGAATGCTGAAGTAAGATACTCTTTTGTTCACACAGGGTTCTCTGATTCATTAGAAAACCTTCATTCTTACTGTTTGCAGCAGTAGCTTTGTGTTCTAGAGAGGGAGCAAAGATACTTGGATAGATTCTTCCAGAATTCCATTATACTCACCCAGAATGATGGTTCTTGAGAAACCATTATCTCCAAAAGAAATCCCTCAAAAGGAATACTGTAAAACATTTAAAAAAAAGGGGGGGGGGCACCCCTGGCACTTGCCAACTCTGATTCCCTACTAAAGCAACTTTTCTGGAGTTACAGAAGATAACCATCTTTATAGCAGGCAATGCCAATGGCTAACATAAACTATGCATGTACCTCCTATCTCATTTATCTGCTGAGTAGCAGGTCTCAGAAGACTGTCAGAGGCCCAGTCAGTTCCTGTGAAAGGGCTAATCCCCAATCCCCATTTCCTCATTCCCCTGCCCTTATCAGGGCAAAATGCATATTTATTCCTTCTGGTCTGATTTCTGGAGGTGACAATTAGTCTCATGGAAATGACTACAAACTTGTAACTGAGATTTCGCAGTTGCCCCTAAGCTCTAAGCCTGCCTCCTGCCAAGTTCATAGGTGCCTCTCTGGCCAGGCAGTTTAAATGTGGCTGACTTTTTTCAAGTATAGCTGGAAAGAAAGAAGAGAAAGCAGGAGACAGATATCATCATCTACTTTTCCTTTCTCCAAGCAAAAATCAGCCTATCCCCTCCAACAAAGGAAGTGTATGGAAGCAAGGATTTCCCTGGCAATTAAAGTAACAAAAAAGCTTCTTGAACCAAAGTTGAGACAACTTTGAATGCCTCAGTGGAGCCAGTTCTACAGCTGAGAGGCTGGAACACCCCATGAACAACTTAGGAAAAAAAAAAATCCCTACAGCTAAAATTTCTAAAAAAACCTAAAATTTGCTGCCTTCAAAGAGACTTTTTTCCCATTGAATTCTCTAGGAAGACCGGGGGACTGGATGGAAGACAGAGATACTCGAGGAGGTTCCTGAACAGTAGGTAGCTTAAATGGAACCCCAAATTCCTTAGTAAAACCAGAAGTGTCATAACTCTTGACTCAGAACCAAAGAAAATTTTCCATAGGAATGACTATGTCTTTACTTCATTCTACCCTCCCAACTGCCCTCTAGTGTGCCCCATATTCTTTTCTAGAACTACTTAGTTTTGCTCACTCTCTTTTCCTACAATATATGCTAGGTCTGAACTCCTAAGAACTGGATGAACCAAAATGGCCACAAAAAGATCAAGAAGATAGTTCAGTTCACTTGTTCCTAAAAAGTCTTCCCCATTTCCCATCCCTTATTGATTTTAGACTCAGGAATTCTGAAGAGTGGTGTTAGTGACCAAGACAAAATTAGGGAAAGAGGGGCTGTGAATGGTCTATCTATTAGGAAATATATTAGAATTAGGAAAATTTGCTTAGGGAAGTTAATTCTCTGAGCTTATCATTGCCTTTGCAATATTGCAAATCTTTCAGCAACTCTAAATAATGGGCTTTAAGAGAGCGTTCTAAAATAAAATCTTCTTTGAAATACTAAACAATCTAGAGAATTTATAGGACCATAAGTATTCAGATGAAAGTTTTATACAAGCTTTCATCACTGCAAAGTGACAAAAATTTTCCCCATCCTTCCCATTTCTATGCAAATCTTTAATTAAGGAGGTGGCAGTGACTACTAAATATGTACCTTGCCACTTGAGTTTCAGGACACAGTACAAATAATTGAAGTCATTCCTTTACAAGATGAGACATAAACAAGTAACTATGAAGATCATACAGTCAATCTGTGTAAATTAACAACATTTAAAGGTCAATTAAAATCCACCTAAAAAGTCCTAGTTTTATAATTCTAAATGGTTGCTGCTTCTGAACAAAAAAAGTAATCTTTTAGTCTTCTCTTTGGTAACTATTCCTTCCTTCCCCACTCTCATTAGCCCTACTCCCAGATTTTTCTTTCTAACAAACATAGAAAAAGGAAAAGCAAAATAATAACTGTTAGAATTCCAAGATTTTACTTCAAGCCAAGGCCACATTTCTAAGCAACTTTGATCAGGCAAATTACCTCTAAGTGTCTCAATTTTTCCCTCAGAAAATTGAAATAATTTATCACCTTTGATCTGCAAATTTGTGAGGGCATTTAAAGATCGAAGGAAACTTACCTGCTGGTATTTGTTTCCAGGAAGATATAGTAGGCATACTTTTCCATATTCCTACTGCTAAGTTCAACTAAAAACCCTGGACATTATATATAAAACAAACACCAGCCGATCTGAAAGGTTAATTAGAGGAAGGCAGTACCGCTAGGGACCTTGGGCTGGAAGAACATAGGTGGTAAGTTCTCTGGGGCTTCTTTCTGCTTCACATATTCCAGACTAGATACTGGAGAACTGGCACTTCATGATCATAGACACAAAGGAAAAAAAAGAAAGACAGCAGGAAAGAAAGACAAAAGGAAAGACAGACGGACGGAAGGAAGGAAGGAAGGGGAGGAAGCCCAAAGGAAAGTCTGCCCTCTCTTGCCAAAGGACCAGGGAAAGAGTTGTCTAGAAATACAAAAACTTTTAGATAATACAAGGTCTACTCCAGCCAAACAACACAGGAAAGAACTGCAGCCCACCCCCCACTTCTGCCAGCAAAAGCCAAATGGAGAGCCTAGACATGCACCCTTAGCAGGCTGTGACAAGGTGCTCCAAACTCTCTCTCCCTTGAGAGTCTGTCAAAGGAAGCCTAATGGAGAATCAGAATTTTTACCAGTATTCAGTGGTAACAAGAATACCCCAACTCACAGTTGTCAATGGCAGCCATAAGGGAACCCTGAAATTCCACCCCATCCAGCAGTATGAAGAAGTCCCTTACCCCCTGGGTGTCAATGGAGGCACAGGGGAAAACCTAGCAGCAGGAGGTGGCACCCCCACTTCACCCACCAAAGCACTGTCAGAGGAGGCCTGTTACACAAGACTTAAGTAAGATCTAGAATCTTATAATACCCAAACTGTCCAGGTTTCAATAAAAATATCACTTGTTATACCAAGAACCAGGAAGAACTCAAACTAAATGAGAAAAAAACAATCACGAGATGCTGCTCCAAGATGATACAGATGTTAGAATTATCGGACAAGGATTTTAAAGCAGCCATAATAAAACTGCTCAGAAGAATAGTTACACACATACTTGAAATAAATGAGTTTACAAAAAGTCCTGGCAAAGAAATAGAAGATATAAGTAAAAACCAAATGAAAATTTAGAACTGAAAAACAAAACAACTGATAAAAGAAACTCCACAGATGGGCTCAACACCAGAATGAATAAGGCAGAGGAGAGAATCGGTGAACTTGAACATAACATAAATTATTCAACTCAAGCAACAGAGTATAGACTGAAAGAAATGAAGTCTCAGGGATATATGGAACTATAACAAGAGATCTTGCCATTGAAGTCCTGGAAAGAAAGGGGAGAGAAGATGAGATTGAAAAGAACAGTCAAAGACATATGGCAAAAAATTTCCTAAACTTAGAAAGAAGGGGGGGTGCGGCCTCCAGATTCAAGCAGAGTGAACTTCAAACAAACAAAAAAGCCAAAAAAATCCATTCTGAGACACACCACTAACTTCTGAAGACTAAAGGCAAAGAAAATCTCAAAAGCAGCCTGAGAAAAATGACTCATTGCTTATAGGGGTAAAAAACAATGCAAATAGCGGAGCATTTCTCACCAGAAACC